>NC_068445.1:30746750-30864250 GCF_023373465.1 Oncorhynchus keta
ATCACTTTTGCCTTATGGCAAAGTGCGCCATCATGCTGGAAAAGACCATGTTTGTCACCAAACTGTTCCTGAATGGTTGGGAGAAGTTGCATTCGGAGGATGTGTTGGTACCATTCTTTATTCATGGCTGTGTTCTTAGGAAAAATTGTGAGTGAGCCCACTCCATTGGCTGAAAAGCAACCCCACACATGAATGGTCTCAGGATGCGTTACTGTTGGCATGACACAGGACTGATGGTAGTGCTCACCTTGTCTTCTCCGGACAAGCTTTTCTCCGGATGTCCCCAAAAATCGGAAAGGGGATTCATCAGAGAAAATGACTTTACCCCAGTTCTCAGCAGTCCAATCCCTGTACCTTTTGCAGAATATCAGTCTGTCCCTGATGTTTTTCCTGGAGAGAAGTGGCTTCTTTGCTGCCCTTCTTGACACCAGGCCATCCTCCAAAAGTCTTCGCCTCACTGTGCATGCAGATGCATTCACACCTGCCTGCTGCCATTCCTGAGCAAGTTCTGTACTGGTGGTGCCCCGATCCCGCAGCTGAATCAATTTTAGGAGATGGTCTTGGCGCTTGCTGGACTTTCTTGGGCGCCCTGAAGCCTTCTTCACAACAATTGAACCGCTTGCCTTGAAGTTATTGATGATCCGATAAATGGTTGATTTAGGTGCAAACTTACTGGCAGCAATATCCTTGCCTTTGAAGCTCGTTTTGTGCAAACAATAATGACGGCACGTGTTTCCTTGCAGGTAACCATGGTTGACAGAGGAACAATGATTCCATGCACCACCCTCCTTTTGAAGCTTCCAGTCTGTTATTCAAACTCAATCAGCATGACAGAGTGATCTCCAGCCTTGTCCTCATCAACACTCACACCTGTGTTAACTAGAGAATCACTGACATGATGTCAGCGGGTCCTTTTGTGGCAGTGATGAAATGCAGTGGAAATTTATTTGGGGGATTCAGTTCATTTGCATGGCAAAGAGGGACTTTGCAATTAATTGCAATTCATCTGATCACTCTTCATAAAATTCTGGAGGTTATGCAAATTGCCATCATACAAACTGAGGCAACAGACTTTGTGAAAATTAATATTAGTGTCATTCTCAAAACATTTGCCCACGACTGTACACATCGTTGTATGAGATCTTCAGTTTCTTGGCAATTTCTCGAATGGAATAGCCTTAATTTCTTAGAACATTAACAGACTGATGAGTTTCAGAAGGCCATTTTGCGCCTGTAATCGAACCCACAAATGCCGATGCTCCAGATACTCAACTAGTCTAAAGAAGGCTAGTTTTATTGCTTCTTTAATCAGGTTTCAGTACGCCTTAAAAATAAACGGTTTCTAGCTACAATAGTAATTTACAACATTAACAATGTCTACACATATTTCTGATCAATTTGATGTAATTTTAATGGACAAAAAAATATATTTCTAAAAGAATGATATTTCGAAATGACCCCAAACTTTTGATATGTTATCTACACTACCGTTCAATCAGTTGAAGGTTACAAACTCTGCCTCCTGCACATACTGTATTTCAGACTTCGGTAACACATCACACACACAGACTGACTAACTGGTGTGCGTGTGTTTCAGGTGCTTCCGTTCCTGGCACTAGGTGTAGGTGTGGATGATGTGTTTCTCCTGGCCCATGCCTTCAGTGAGACAGGACAGAACAAGAGGATCCCATTTGAGGTGAGACACAACAACAACACTATGCTTCCACACCACACTGATCACTGTGGGCATGGCTTCTTGAACCCCTGCCTGCAGGGACTAGTCTGAGAGCTAATCTGCGACCAGTTTAAAGCATAATGAATATGAGTGTATGAACAGGGGGAACCTGATCCTCTAAGACACTTTTTAGATATGGGCTCTGGGGAAGATTGAAAATAAACCTATCCATCCCCTTCCCTCTCTCCCTCTCTCTGTCTCCCCCTCCTTTTATCCCTCACCTAGACGAATGTGTCTGAGCCTGTCTGCCTGTGATGCCACATCAGACGCACACACACGCACAAAAATACACACACACACATACACACACACACATCCAGATATTCAAATGTCTATAGGAGCGTACTTTGTATACACTAATGCATAGGACGTGGGCTCTTGAGGTCTGGGGTACTAAAACGGTTTGTAGAGTGTGTATGTGCCTGCTTGTGTGTGTGTGTTCCTGCGTGTGTGTGTGTGTCTGCGTGTGTGTGCCTGCGTGTGCCTGCGTGTTCCTGCACGTGTGTGTGTGTTTCTGTGTAGAAGGGGAACCACAGACACGTATTTACTTGTTTTTATTTTCCCCCTGATCTCTTTCCTCTCTCCCCAGATGAACAGTAAACAGAGATGAACCTGATCCCTTTCCTCTCCCCCCAGATGAACAGTAAACAGAGATGAACCTGATCTCTTTCCTCTCTCCCCAGATGAACAGTAAACAGAGATGAACCTGATCTCTTTCCTCTCTCCCCAGATGAACAGTAAACAGAGATGAACCTGATCTCTTTCCTCTCCCCCCAGATGAACAGTAAACAGAGATGAACCTGATCTCTTTCCTCTCTCCCCAGATGAACAGTAAACAGAGATGAACCTGATCCCTTTCCTCTCCCCCCAGATGAACAGTAAACAGAGATGAACCTGATCTCTTTCCTCTCTCCCCAGATGAACAGTAAACAGAGATGAACCTGATCTCTTTCCTCTCTCCCCAGATGAACAGTAAACAGAGATGAACCTGATCCCTTTCCTCTCCCCCCAGATGAACAGTAAACAGAGATGAACCTGATCTCTTTCCTCTCTCCCCAGATGAACAGTAAACAGAGATGAACCTGATCTCTTTCCTCTCTCCCCAGATGAACAGTAAACAGAGATGAACCTGATCTCTTTCCTCTCTCCCCAGATGAACAGTAAACAGAGATGAACCTGATCTCTTTCCTCTCTCCCCAGATGAACAGTAAACAGAGATGAACCTGATCTCTTTCCTCTCCCCCAGATGAACAGTAAACAGAGATTAACCTGATCTCTTTCCTCTCCCCCAGATGAACAGTAAACAGAGATGAACCTGATCTCTTTCCTCTCTCCCCAGATGAACAGTAAACAGAGATGAACCTGATCTCTTTCCTCTCTCCCCAGATGAACAGTAAACAGAGATGAACCTGATCTCTTTCCTCTCCCCCAGATGAACAGTGAACAGAGATGAACCTGATCCCTTTCCTCTCCCCCAGATGAACAGTAAACAGAGATGAACCTGATCTCTTTCCTCTCTCCCCAGATGAACAGTAAACAGAGATGAACCTGATCTCTTTCCTCTCTCCCCAGATGAACAGTAAACAGAGATGAACCTGATCTCTTTCCTCTCTCCCCAGATGAACAGTAAACAGAGATGAACCTGATCTCTTTCCTCTCTCCCCAGATGAACAGTAAACAGAGATGAACCTGATCCCTTTCCTCTCCCCCAGATGAACAGTAAACAGAGATGAACCTGATCTCTTTCCTCTCTCCCCAGATGAACAGTAAACAGAGATGAACCTGATCTCTTTCCTCTCTCCCCAGATGAACAGTAAACAGAGATGAACCTGATCTCTTTCCTCTCTCCCCAGATGAACAGTAAACAGAGATGAACCTGATCTCTTTCCTCTCTCCCCAGATGAACAGTAAACAGAGATGAACCTGATCTCTTTCCTCTCCCCCAGATGAACAGTAAACAGAGATGAACCTGATCTCTTTCCTCTCCCCCCAGATGAACAGTAAACAGAGATGAACCTGATCTCTTTCCTCTCTCCCCAGATGAACAGTAAACAGAGATGAACCTGATCTCTTTCCTCTCTCCCCAGATGAACAGTAAACAGAGATGAACCTGATCTCTTTCCTCTCCCCCAGATGAACAGTGAACAGAGATGAACCTGATCCCTTTCCTCTCCCCCAGATGAACAGTAAACAGAGATGAACCTGATCTCTTTCCTCTCTCCCCAGATGAACAGTAAACAGAGATGAACCTGATCTCTTTCCTCTCTCCCCAGATGAACAGTAAACAGAGATGAACCTGATCTCTTTCCTCTCTCCCCAGATGAACAGTAAACAGAGATGAACCTGATCTCTTTCCTCTCTCCCCAGATGAACAGTAAACAGAGATGAACCTGATCTCTTTCCTCTCTCCCCAGATGAACAGTAAACAGAGATGAACCTGATCTCTTTCCTCTCTCCCCAGATGAACAGTAAACAGAGATGAACCTGATCTCTTTCCTCTCTCCCCAGATGAACAGTAAACAGAGATGAACCTGATCTCTTTCCTCTCTCCCCAGATGAACAGTAAACAGAGATGAACCTGATCCCTTTCCTCTCTCCCCAGATGAACAGTAAACAGAGATGAACCTGATCTCTTTCCTCTCTCCCCAGATGAACAGTAAACAGAGATGAACCTGATCCCTTTCCTCTCTCCCCAGATGAACAGTAAACAGAGATGAACCTGATCTCTTTCCTCTCTCCCCAGATGAACAGTAAACAGAGATGAACCTGATCTCTTTCCTCTCTCCCCAGATGAACAGTAAACAGAGATGAACCTGATCTCTTTCCTCTCTCCCCAGATGAACAGTAAACAGAGATGAACCTGATCCCTTTCCTCTCTCCCCAGATGAACAGTAAACAGAGATGAACCTGATCTCTTTCCTCTCTCCCCAGATGAACAGTAAACAGAGATGAACCTGATCTCTTTCCTCTCTCCCCAGATGAACAGTAAACAGAGATGAACCTGATCTCTTTCCTCTCTCCCCAGATGAACAGTAAACAGAGATGAACCTGATCTCTTTCCTCTCTCCCCAGATGAACAGTAAACAGAGATGAACCTGATCTCTTTCCTCTCTCCCCAGATGAACAGTAAACAGAGATGAACCTGATCCCTTTCCTCTCTCCCCAGATGAACAGTAAACAGAGATGAACCTGATCCCTTTCCTCTCTCCCCAGATGAACAGTAAACAGAGATGAACCTGATCTCTTTCCTCTCTCCCCAGATGAACAGTAAACAGAGATGAACCTGATCTCTTTCCTCTCTCCCCAGATGAACAGTAAACAGAGATGAACCTGATCCCTTTCCTCTCTCCCCAGATGAACAGTAAACAGAGATGAACCTGATCTCTTTCCTCTCTCCCCAGATGAACAGTAAACAGAGATGAACCTGATCTCTTTCCTCTCTCCCCAGATGAACAGTAAACAGAGATGAACCTGATCTCTTTCCTCTCTCCCCAGATGAACAGTAAACAGAGATGAACCTGATCTCTTTCCTCTCTCCCCAGATGAACAGTAAACAGAGATGAACCTGATCTCTTTCCTCTCTCCCCAGATGAACAGTAAACAGAGATGAACCTGATCCCTTTCCTCTCTCCCCAGATGAACAGTAAACAGAGATGAACCTGATCTCTTTCCTCTCTCCCCAGATGAACAGTAAACAGAGATGAACCTGATCTCTTTCCTCTCTCCCCAGATGAACAGTAAACAGAGATGAACCTGATCCCTTTCCTCTCTCCCCAGATGAACAGTAAACAGAGATGAACCTGATCTCTTCTGTCTGACACGTCCTCAACACTCCACACGCGCTAGCGTTGGGTGACGTCAACCTTGTCCTGTCATGATGATGTATTCATGAAACATTGTTATATATGATAGCCCTCTATTGGCTCCAATATCTATATATTTTTCATTTTGCGCTGCTTTGGTGGAATTCTCTGCTCTGTCTATCTTAAATTCCTCTTGCGTTCTGCATATAACATATTTATTGAAATATGCAAACAGTAGGGATAGGCCAGTTACTAGGAATGCCACCCACATGGTATTTACTGTGTGGCACCAGCTATGTACCAAATAGCCTAAACCATCGTCTGTCACATCACGATGTCGTCACCGTCAAAAGGTTGGCTGTCTATCATCGTCCATAATCGTCACCCAACCCTAACAAACATAGTGTGAGTGTGTTTCTGCGTCGCTCCATTCGGGGCAGATAGGGCTAAGACGGGATGAACTGTGTTTTGGGCATTCAGAACTTTAGTGAGATGTGTGTGAGCATCGTGTTTTTGATCTTAGCGTGTGTATAATAACTGTTAACCCAGAAGTCAAATCTTGCTGATTAACTACTGTGTTCATACATGTTAAAAATGAAGGTTTCCACCCTCGCAAAAGGAAACTCTCAACCAAAGAGTGGGTTGTTTTCTTTCCTCTAAAAAGCCACACAAGCTGCATGCAGTCTTTGTACTCATGAGCTTAGTAAGGTGTCATGGAGAGATAAGAGAAATGTATTCCATTCCTAAACACAACCCTACGAAACACCTGAGACAGACACCTGTCATATATCTTAATCCAATCAAACACTTGCCTTAAGATCAAGTTGGAAGTTGGAACATACTAAGATGTTTTGCAGCTGTTGATATTTCCCTCCGAATGCTCTGCAATATATTTTATTATCACATCATTGGCGTCATGATGCATCTCCTCTTGCAATGTGTTGTGTTTTGTAGCCCTCTATCTGAACAGGTTGAAATTCTAAGGGATTTCTCTGTCTTTATCTCTCTTTATCTCTTTATCTCTCTCTCTCTCTTTATCTCTCTCTCTCTTTATCTCTCTCTCTCTCTTTATCTCTCTCTCTCTCTCTCTCTCTCTCTCTCTCTCTCTCTCTCTCTCTCTCTCTCTCTCTCTCTTTAACTCTTTATCTCTCTCTTTAACTCTTTATCTCTCTCTTTATCTCTCTCTTTATCTCTCTCTTTAACTCTTTCCTCTCTCCCTCTCTCTCTCTCTCTCTCTGTGTGTGTAGGACCGTACAGGGGAGTGTTTGAAGAGGACAGGGGCTAGTGTAGCTCTCACCTCCATCAGTAACGTCACTGCTTTCTTCATGGCAGCTCTCATCCCTATACCTGCCCTACGAGCCTTCTCTCTGCAGGTACCTGTGTGTGTTTGTGGTTGTGCTTGTGGTTGTGCTGCAGGTGTGTGTGTGGTTGTGCTTGTGGTTGTGTTGCAGGTGTGTGTGTGTGGTTGTGCTCATGGTTGTGTTGCAAGTGTGTGTGTGTGGTTGTGCTCATGGTTGTGTGGCAGGTGTGTATGTGGTTGTGATGCAGGTGTGTGTGTAACAGTATAACTTTAGACCGTCCCGTCGTCCATACCCAGGCGCGAACCAGGGACCCTCTGCACACATAAACAACAGTCACCCTCGAAGCATCGTTACCCATCTCTCCACAAAAGCCGCGGCCCTTGCAGAGCAAGGGGAACTACTACTTCAAGGTCTCGGAGCAAGTGACGTCACCGATTAAAACGCTATTTAGCGCGCACTGCTAACTAAGCTAGCCGTTTCACATCCGTTACATGTGGTTGTGCTCATGGTTGTGTTGCAGGTGTGTGTGTGTGCTTGTGCTCGTGGTTGTGTTGCAGGTGTGTGTGCGTGCTTGTGCTCGTGGTTGTGTTGCAGGTGTGTGTGTGTGGTTGTGCTCGTGGTTGTGTTGCAGGTGTGTGTGTGTGTGGTTGTGTTGCAGGTGTGTGTGTGTGGTTGTGTTGCAGGTGTGTGTGTGGTTGTGTTGCAGGTGTGTGTGTGTGGTTATGTTGCAGGCGTGTGTGTGTGTGTGTGTGGTTATGTTGCACATGTGTGTGTGTGTGTGGTTGTGTTGCACGTGTGTGTGTGTGTGCGTGTGTGTGTGTGTGTGTGGTTGTGTTGCAGGTGTGTGTGTGTGTGTTTGTCAGGAGCTTTTTATTGACTTCATTCATCAAACTGAAACTTAGACCTTTTTTGTGGCCTGATTGGTGATGGGCTCAATATCTGTCCACCGAACCCAATCCTCTTCCTGGTGTCCAGCACAATGAAGGCAGTTTATACTATTTTAAAAACATTACAATACATTCACAGATTTCATAACACACTGTGTGCCCTCAGGCCCCTACTCCACCACTACCACATATCTACAGTACTAAATCCATGTGTACGTGTGTGTATAGTGCGTATGTTATTGTGTGTGTGTGTGTACGTGTCTGTATAGTGCATATGTTATCATGTGTGTGTGTGTGTATGCTTGTCTGTGCCTGTATTTGTGTTGCTTCACATTCCCCGCTGTTGCATAAGGTGTTTTTTTCTATTTTTTAAATCTAATTTTACTGCTATTTTACTGCTTGCATCGGTAACTTGATGCGGAATAGAGTTCCATGTAGTCATGGCTCTATGTCGTACTGTGAGGCTCCCATAGTCTGTTCTGGACTTGGGGACTGTGAAGAGACCTCTTGTGGCATGTCTTGTGGGGTATGCATGAGTGTCCAAGCTGTGCGCCAGTAGTTCAAACAGACAGTTCGGTGCATTCAACATGTCAATACCTCTCATAAACACAAGTAATGATGAAGTCAATCTCTCCTCCATGTTGAGTCAAGAGATTGACATACATATTATAAAAATGATCTCTCTGTGTACATCCAAGGGCCAGCCGTGCTCTGTTCTGAGCCAATTGCAAAGTCCCTTTTTGTGGCACCTGACCACACGACTGAACAGTAGTCCAGCTGCGACAAAAATAGGGCCTGTAGGACCTGCCTTGTTGATAGTGTTGGTAACCCTGTTATGGCTAGGGGTTCCGCTAGGGGTTCCCCTCGACAACATCCGCTGAAATGGCAGAGCGCGAAATGAATTCAAAACAAGATATATTTAACTTTCATACATTCACAAGTAAATACACCAAATTAAAGCTTAACTTCTTGTTAAGAAGGCAGATCAGAGCTTTATTATGGACGCACTTCTCCCCATTTTAGATACTGTTGTATCAACATGTTTTTGACCATGACAGTTTACAATCCAGGTTTAATCCAAGCAGTTTAGTCACCTCGACTTGCTCAATTTCCACATTATTTATTACAAGATTTAGTTGGGTTTAGGGAAATATTTGTCACAAATACAATGCTTTTAGTTTTAGAAATATTTAGGAGTAACGTTTTCCTTGCCACCCACTCTTGAACCAAGTGCAATTCTTTGTTAAATGTTGCGGTCATTTCAGTCGCTGTAGTAGCTGACGTGTATAGTGTTGAGTCATTTGCATACATAGACACACTGGCTTTACTCAAAGCCTGTGGCATGTCATTAGTAAAGATTGAAAAATGTAATGGGCCAAGACAGCTGCCCTGGGGAATTCCTAATTCTACCTGGATTATGTTGGAGAGGGTGTTCTTTAATGGAATCCTCTCCAACATAATCCAGGTAGCGAGGTGGTTAAAGGGGCAATCTACATACATTTTTGGAATTATAAATCTATCATATGTACAGTGGGGCAAAAAAGTATTTAGTCAGCCACCAATTGTGCAAGTTCTCCCACTTAAAAAGATGAGAGAGGACTGTAATTTTCATCATAGGTCATTTCAACTAAGACAGGCAAAATGAGAAAAAAAATCCAGAAAATCATATTGTAGGATTTTTAATGAATTTATTTGCAAATTATGGTGGGAAAAAAGTATTTGGTCAATAACAAAAGTTTCTCAATACTTTGTTATATACCCTTTGTTGGTAATGACAGAGGTCAAACGTTTTCTGTAAGTCTTCACAAGGGTTTCACACACTGTTGCTGGTATTTTGGCCCATTCCTCCATGCATATCTCCTCTAGAGCAGTGATGTTTTGGGGCTGTTGCTGGGCAACACAGACTTTCAACTCCCTCCAAAGATTTTCTATGGGGTTGAGATCTGAAGACTGGCTAGGCCACTCCATGACCTTGAAATGCTTCTTACGAAGCCACTCCTTCGTTACCCGGGCGGTGTGTTTGGGATCATTGTCATGCTGATCATTGTCATACTTATTTTCCACCATACTTTGCAAATAAATTCATTAAAAATCCTACAATGAGATTTTCTGGGAAAAAAATCTAATTTTGTCTGTCATAGTTGAAGTGTACCTATGATGAAAATTACAGGCCTCTCTCATCTTTTTAGGTGGGAGAACTTGCACAATTGGTGGCTGACTAAATACCTTTTTTGCCCCACTGTATATGAAAAATATAATTTAGAAATGCCTCATGAGTTTAGTTCAGCTGTCGTACCTTATCAGAACCCAAAATACAATATTATTTTACTTCAATGTTTGTAAACAATGTACATGTAAACAAACACTGTATAGCCTCAAAACATGGTCAAAACTATAATTGTTTTATATTGGATGGTCAGTCCTTGCATCCATAGCTCTTTCTATGCATTTGAGAGTGGTTACATTCCTCCAGTCCCATCCCTCAGCTTTTTACCGAAACTGTGGTAGGGGGGCTTTAACTGCGTTATGGCTGTTTGTTATGGGGGGTTCTGATTTGACTCACATCTGTCATTAATCTGTGAAGAGAGGTAGGGGGGGGTAGACAGAGAGAGACATAGGGGGGGGGGGGGAGTGTTAAAAGGGAAACAGTTATGTGTGTTTGAGAGATCAGTCTTTTCTTTCTTCTCCTCTTCTCTCTCTCTCTCTTCTCTTCTCTCAACTGTGTCTGTGGTGGAGTACCTTAACACACACACAGCTGTTTTACCTCTGACCCCAGGAAGAGGTAGCTGAGTTCTTGTGCCATTGCCCTGACAACAAGCCCAGCTGCACACTACACATACCACGCCACAGACATGTCTGACATACACAGTTGAATCTGGTAATGAACAGTGTGGCTATTGGACAAGTTGAGGAGACTAAATTACTTGGCATTACCTTAGATTGTAAACTGTCATGGACAAAACATATAGATGCAATAGTGGTAAAAATGGGGAGAGGTCTGGCTGTAATAAAGAGATGCTCTGCTTTTGTTTGACACCACACTCCAAAAGCAAGTCCTTCAGGCTCTAGTCTTGTCTAATCTTGATTATTGTCCAGTCGTGTGGTCCAGTGTTGCAAGGAAAGACCTAGTTAAGCTGCAGCTGGTCCAGATCAGAGCGGCACGTTTTGCTATTAATTGTAATCAGGGGGCTGATATAAATACTATGCTGCCAGTCTCTCTTGGCTAAGAGTTGAGGAGAGACTGACTGCATCACTACTTCTTTTTATAAGACACATTAACGTGTTGAAAATCCCAAATTGTTTGCATAGTCAACTTACACACAGCTCGGACACACACACTTATCCCACCAGACATGCCACCAGGGGTCTTTTCACAGTCCCCAAATGCAGAACAAATTCAAGAAAGCGTACAGTATTATATGGAGCCCTTATTGGATGGAACTTCCTTCCATCTCATGTTGCTCAAATAAACAGCAAACCTGGTTTCAAAAAACAGATAAAGCAACACCTCGCGGAGTAACGCCTCTCCCCTATTTGACCTAGATAGTTTCTGTGTATGTATTGATATATAGGCTGCGTGCCTTTAAAAAAATCGAAGTCGTTATGTCCTTGAGCTGTTCTTGTCTATTGATGTACTGTATTATGTCATTCTGTATTATGTTTCACGTTTTGTGTGGACCCCAGGAATGGGGATCCTAATAAAATACAAAATACACAACTCACACACACACACACACTCACACTCACACACACTCACTCATACACACACTCAAACACACACTCACTCATACACACACTCACACACACTCACTCATACACACATTCACTCAAACACACACTCACTCATACACGCACTCACTCATACACACACTCTCACTTACACTCACTCTCTCCTGATACAGGCCAGACGTTACTCTACTCTCACAGTGAAGCCAATATTAGTATGTGTGGACAGATGGCTTTAGTACAGGGGTCTGTCAAACATGATCTACTTACCCCAAAGGTCTGATTGAACCAGGACACACACACACACACACACACACACACACACACACACACACACACACACACACACACACACACACACACACACGCACACGCACACGCACACACACATAACACTTGTTCACAAACCCAAGCTTACCTGACACACATTCGTGCGCTCACATATGCATGTACAGTGTTTTCAGAAAGTATTCACACCCCACTCAAGAGATAAAGATGCCCCCCACTAAAGACAGAAAGATAGCCTCCACTAAAATGGTTAAATATACCCCCACTAAAGAGATAAAGATACCCCACTAAAGAGAGCGGTGTGTATATTTGTGTGTGTGTGTCTGGTTGGTGTTAAGTCGTGGTTACAGTGGGAGGGAATAGGATGCTGTAAATTGGCATTAGTGAGAACGTGTGTAGGGGTGTGTGTATGTGTGTTGTCTGCGAGCCCCAGTGCCTGCTCATCACCTCAAGCCCTGCAGGCCTCTGTCTACCTGGGTGGTCTGGCACATACACAGGAGTAGTGTGTGTGTTCAGTGGTCTGGCAGCCACACAGGATCCAGATTGTGTTCTGGGCAGGGACCCAGCCTAACCCCACCCTCATCTCTCTACTCCTCTCACTCTGTCTCTCTATACTCACGCTCCCTTTCTCATTTTCTTTCCTCTGGGTCCACCTCTTACACTCTAACACATGAAAAAATATTATAGTATACTGTGATATACACTACGTTCAAAAGTTTGGGGTCACTTTTGAAATGTCCTTGTTTTTGAAAGAAAAGCACAAAAAAATGTCCATTAAAATAACATCAAATTGTTCAGAAATACAGTGTAGACATTGTTGATATTGTAAACGACTATTGTAGCTGGAAATGGCTGATTTGAATGGAATATCTACGTAGGCGTACACATCAAATCAAATTGTATTGGTCACATACACACGGTTAGCAGATGTTAATACGAGTGTAGCGAAATGCTTGTGCTTCTAGTTCCAACAGTGCAGTAATATCTAATCTAACAATTCCCAACAACTACCTAATACACACAAATGTAACAAGTAATCTAACATTTCCCCAACAACTACTTAATACACACACATATAAAGGGGTGAATGAGAATATGTACATGTAAGTATATGGATGAGCGATGGCCGAGCGGCATAGGCAAGGTGCAATAGATGGTGTAAAATACAGCATATACATGTGATATGAGTAATGTAAGATGTGTAAACATTATTAAAGTGGCATTATTTAAAACGGCATTGTTTAAAGTGACTAGTGATCCATTTATTAAAGTGTCCAGTGATTGGGTCTCAATGTAGGCAGCAGCCTCTCTGAGTTAGTGATTGCTGTTTGGCAGTCTGATGGCCTTGAGATAGAAGCTGTTTCTCAATCTCTCAGTTCTCAATCTCAGAGGCCCATTATCAGCAACCATCACTCCTGTGTTCCAATGGCACGTTGTGTTAGCTATTCCAAGTTTATAATTTAAAAGACTAGTTGATCATCAGAAAACCCTTTTGTAATTGTGTTAGCACAGCTGAAAACTGTTGTCCTGATTAAAGAAGCAATAAAACTGGCCTTCTATAGACTAGTTGAGTATCTGGAGCATCAGCATTTGTAGGTTTGATTACAGGCTCAAAATGGCCAGAAACGGAGAACTTTCAGTCTATTCTCGTCAGTCTATTCTTGTTCTGAGAAATGAAGGCTATTCCATGTGAGAAGTTGCCAAGAAGCTGAAGATCTCATACAACGCTGTGTTCTACTCCCTTCACAGAACAGGCTTTAACCAGAATAGAAAGACTTGTGGGAGGCCCCAGTGCACAACTGAGCAAGAGGACAAGTACATTAGAGTGTCTAGTTTGAGAAACAGACGCCTCACAAGTCCTCAACTGGCAGCTTCATTAAATAGTACCCGCAAAACACCAGTCTCAACGTCAGCAGTGAAGAGGCGATTCTGGGATGCTGACAGTTGACAGGGCCTCCTGGGTGGCGCAGTGGCTAAGGGCGCTGTACTGCAGCGCTACTCTGGGTTCGAGCCCAGGCTCTGTCGTAGGGAGGGTTAGGGAGGGTTTGGCCGGTAGGGATATCCTTGTCTCATCGCGCACCAGCGACTCCTGTGGCGGGCCGGGCGCAGTGCGTGCTAATCAAGGTTGCCAGGTGCACAGTGTTTCCTCTGACACATTGGTTGGATGCGCACTGTGTTAAGAAGCAGTGTGGCTTGGTTGGGTTGTGTATCGGAGGATGCATGACTTTCAACCTTCGTCTCTCCCGAGCCCGTACAGTAGTTGTAGCGATGAGACAAGATAGTAGCTACTAACAATTGGATACCACGAAATTGGGGAGAAAAAGGGGTAAAAAAATAAATAAAAAAGAAAGTATGACAATTGAGGACTTTTGTAACTGTAGTGTCCAGTTTAGCGCGGCATACTGTAGTGTCCAGTTTAGCGCGGCATACTGTAGTGTCCAGTTTAGCATTGTACAGTACACTACAACATTCTATAGTAAGCACTAGACGTTCGAGGGATACTGCATTGTGGAGTATAGTATTCTACAGTGTACTTCAGTTCGCTACTGTCACGTTGGCATGAAGGATCTGGAGACAGACGCAGGAATGCGTAATAGTTTTTTTTATTAGGCCCAAATTACGGCGTGCCGTGTAAAGGCACGGGGACGAAGACCAAACAAACACGTAACAAAAACACAGGGTTGAAACCCAAAACAAAAGAGTGAGGAGTCCCAAGTATAAATACACACACGCACAATGATTAACACAGGGGACGAGACCCGTCATCATCTGCCCAAAACACACAACACAAGTACTCACACACACCTAGGGACATTGTAACAATAATCGACAGACAACGGAAACCAAAGGGCACATTTTGGTTTCAAGTACTAATCAGTGGGAATAGGGGACAGGTGTGCGTGATGAAAGTTCCAGAGGGATCCGTGACAACTACAGAATACTATGAAACCAAGTACTATAGTATTCTATAGTAGGCTGTAGTATTTTTTTATGTTGGTTAACTCACTTTATGTCTTACTTCAGTGTTATGATATGAAATATGTACACTTTGTGTGTATATGTGGGTGTGCATACCGGTATGTGTGTGTGTGTGCGTGTGTGTTTAGAGGGGTCGGTGCGATAAGGGTAGGGTTAGGAACAATATGAACTACCCCCTTCCACCTTCACATAGGTCATGGCAACGTGATGAGTTCATTTAACACCTTGTTCCCTGTATGTGTTCTCCCTGACCAGGCTGCGGTGGTGGTGGTGTTTAACTTTGCTATGGTGCTGCTCATCTTTCCTGCCATCCTCAGTATGGACCTGTATCGCAGAGAGGACCGACGTTTTGACATTTTCTGCTGCTTCTACAGGTTACACACACAAACCCACACACACTATGAGCTTGATTCAATCCGTAATGCTGAAGGGCTCCGCAAGAGCATGATAGAAGTGTAAAGGCAGTTTTCCTGCGTTAGCGGAGATTCATGGTAAACACTGCATATGTCTGCTCAATCGGAAATTACCTTTACATTTCAATCGTGCTATAGCGCTGAACTTCACCCTGTGGCTGAAAAAGGTGTGTTGTGTGTTGTATTCTTCCATGTGATTACAGCTGAGTGTCTCTCTCTACCTCAAATCCCCTCACTGATCATTTAATTACAGTTCAGAGTTTTCTTTCTGTCGGGTTTTCTGTCTGGCTGTCTGTTTATCCATCTCTCTCTTTATTAAACATCACCTGCCGGTCTGTCAGCCTGTCTGTCTGCCTGCCTGACTTCCTACCTGTCTACGTGTCTGTCAGCCTGTCTGCCTGCCTGACTGACTTCCTACCTGTCTACGTGTCAGTCTGCCTGTCTGCCTGCCTGACTGACTTCCTACCTGTCTACGTGTCAGTCTGCCTGTCTGCCTGCCTGACTGACTTCCTACCTGTCTACGTGTCAGTCTGCCTGTCTGCCTGCCCGCCTGTGCATGTTCAGCTGCTAAACACTCACAGAGGCACACGTTAAATACACTCACAGAGGCACATGTTAAATACACTCACAGAGGCACATGTTAAATACACTCACAGAGGCACACGTTAAATACACTCACAGAGGCACACGTTAAATACACTCACAGAGGCACATGTTAAATACACTCACAGAGGCACATCTTAGATACACTCACAGGGGCACATGTTAAATACACTCACAGAGGCACATGTTAAATACACTCACAGAGGCACACGTTAAATACACTCACAGAGGCACACGTTAAATACACTCACAGAGGCACACGTTAAATACACTCACAGAGGCACACGTTAAATACACTCACAGAGGCACATGTTAAATACACTCACAGAGGCACACGTTAAATACACTCACAGAGGCACACGTTAAATACACTCACAGAGGCACACGTTAAATACACTCACAGAGGCACATGTTAAATACACTCACAGAGGCACATGTTAAATACACTCACAGAGGCACATGTTAAATACACTCACAGAGGCACATGTTAAATACACTCACAGAGGCACATGTTAAATACACTCACAGAGGCACATCTTAGATACACTCACAGAGGCACATGTTAAATACACTCACAGAGGCACATGTTAAATACACTCACAGAGGCACACTTTAAATACACTCACAGAGGCACACATTAAATACACTCACAGAGGCACATGTTAAATACACTCACAGAGGCACATCTTAGATACACTCACAGAGGCACATGTTAAATACACTCACAGAGGCACACGTTAAATACACTCACAGAGGCACACGTTAAATACACTCACAGAGGCACACGTTAAATACACTCACAGAGGCACACGTTAAATACACTCACAGAGGCACACGTTAAATACACTCACAGAGGCACATGTTAAATACACTCACAGAGGCACACGTTAAATACACTCACAGAGGCACACGTTAAATACACTCACAGAGGCACACGTTAAATACACTCACAGAGGCACACGTTAAATACACTCACAGAGGCACACGTTAAATACACTCACAGAGGCACACGTTAAATACACTCACAGAGGCACATGTTAAATACACTCAAAAAGGCACACGTTAATTAAACTCACAGAGGCACAAGTTAAATACACTCACAGAGGCACATGTTAAATACACTCACAGAGGCACACGTTAAATACACTCACAGAGGCACATGTTAAATACACTCACAGAGGCACATCTTAGATACACTCACAGAGGCACATGTTAAATACACTCACAAAGGCACACGTTAAATACACTCACAGAGGCACACGTTAAATACACTCACAGAGGCACACGTTAAATACACTCACAGAGGCACACGTTAAATACACTCACAGAGGCACACGTTAAATACACTCACAGAGGCACATGTTAAATACACTCAAAAAGGCACACGTTAATTAAACTCACAGAGGCACATGTTAAATACACTCACAGAGGCACATCTTAGATACACTCACAGAGGCACATGTTAAATACACTCACAGAGGCACATGTTAAATACACTCACAGAGGCACATCTTAGATACACTCACAGAGGCACATGTTAAATACACTCACAGAGGCACACGTTAAATACACTCACAGAGGCACACGTTAAATACACTCACAGAGGCACACGTTAAATACACTCACAGAGGCACACGTTAAATACACTCACAGAGGCACACGTTAAATACACTCACAGAGGCACACGTTAAATACACTCACAGAGGCACATGTTAAATACACTCACAGAGGCACACGTTAAATACACTCACAGAGGCACATGTTAAATACACTCACAGAGGCACATCTTAGATACACTCACAGAGGCACATGTTAAATACACTCACAGAGGCACATGTTAAATACACTCACAGAGGCACACGTTAAATACACTCACAGAGGCACACGTTAAATACACTCACAGAGGCACACGTTAAATACACTCACAGAGGCACACGTTAAATACACTCACAGAGGCACATGTTAAATACACTCACAGAGGCACACGTTAAATACACTCACAGAGGCACACGTTAAATACACTCACAGAGGCACATGTTAAATACACTCACAGAGGCACATGTTAAATACACTCACAGAGGCACATGTTAAATACACTCACAGAGGCACACGTTAAATAAACTCACAGAGGCACACGTTAAATACACTCACAGAGGCACATGTTAAATACACTCACAGAGGCACATGTTAAATACACTCACAGAGGCACACGTTAAATACACTCACAGAGGCACATGTTAAATACACTCACAGAGGCACATGTTAAATACACTCACAGAGGCACACGTTAAATACACTCACAGAGGCACACGTTAAATACACTCACAGAGGCACATGTTAAATACACTCACAGCTGTCTGACTGTCCGTTTGTCTCCAGCCCCAGTGCTAACTGTCTCTCTGTCTTTCTGTTTGTTTCCTGCCCCAGTGCTAACATTCTGTCTGGCTGTCTGACTGTCTGTTTGTCTGTTTGTCTCCAGCCCCAGTGCTAACTGTCTGTCTGGCTGTCTTTTTGTCTCCAGCCCCAGTGCTAACTGTCTGTCTGACTGTCTGTTTGTCTCCAGCCCCAGTGCTAACTGTCTGTCTGTCTGGCTGTCTGACTGTCTGTTTGTTTGTCTCCAGCCCCAGTGCTAACTGTCTGTCTGGCTGTCTTTTTGTCTCCAGCCCCAGTGCTAACTGTCTGTCTGTCTTTCTGTTTGTCTACAGCCCCAGTGCTAACTGTCTGTCTGACTGTCTGTTTGTCTCCAGCCCCAGTGCTAACTGTCTGTCTGTCTTTCTGTTTGTCTCCAGCCCCAGTGCTAACTGTCTGTCTGACATTCTGTTTGACTGTCTGTTTGTCTCCAGCCCCAGTGCTAACTGTCTGTCTTTCTGTTTGTCTCCAGCCCCAGTGCTAACTGTCTGTCTTTCTGTTTGTCTCCAGCCTCAGTGCTAACTGTCTGTCTGACTGTCTGTTTGTCTCCAGCCCCAGTGCTAACTGTCTGTCTGTCTTTCTGTTTGTTTCCTGCCCCAGTGCTAACTGTCTGTTTGTCTGTCTGGCTGTCTGACTGTCCGTTTGTCTCCAGCCCCAGTGCTAACTGTCTGTCTGACATTCTGTTTGACTGTCTGTTTGTCTCCAGCCCCAGTGCTAACTGTCTGTCTTTCTGTTTGTCTCCAGCCCCAGTGCTAACTGTCTGTCTGACTGTCTGTTTGTCTCCAGCCCCAGTGCTAACTGTCTGTCTGTCTTTCTGTTTTGTCTCCAGCCCCAGTGCTAACTGTCTGTCTGACATTCTGTTTGACTGTCTGTTTGTCTCCAGCCCCAGTGCTAACTGTCTGTATGTTTGTCTCCAGCCCCAGTGCTAACTGTCTGTTTGTCTGTCTGACTGTCTGTTTGTCTCCAGCCCCAGTGCTAACTGTCTCTCTGTCTTTCTGTTTGTTTCCTGCCCCAGTGCTAACTGTCTGGCTGTCTGACTGTCTGTTTGTCTCCAGCCCCAGTGCTAACTGTCTGTCTGGCTGTCTGACTGTCTGTTTGTCTCCAGCCCCAGTGCTAACTGTCTGTCTTTCTGTTTGTCTCCAGCCCCAGGGCTAACTGTCTGTCTGACCGTCTGTTTGTCTCCAGCCCCAGTGCTAACTGTCTGTCTGTCTGTCTGTCTGGCTGTCTGACTGTCTGTTCGTCTCCAGCCCCAGTGCTAACTGTGTGTCTGTCTTTCTGTTTGTCTCCAGCGCCAGGGCTAACTGTCTGTCTGATCGTCTGTTTGTCTCCAGCCCCAGTGGTAACTGTCTGTTTGTCTGTCTGGCTGTCTGACTGTCTGTTTGTCTCCAGCCCCAGTGCTAACTGTCTGTCTGTCTTTCTGTTTGTCTCCAACCCCAGAGCTCACTGTCTGTCTGTCTTTCTGTTTGTCTCCAGCCACAGTGCTAACTGTCTGTCTGTCTGTCTGTCTGTCTGTCTGTCTGTCTGTCTGTCTGTCTGTCTGTCTTTCTGTTTGTTTCCAGCCCCAGTGCTAACTGTCTGTCTGTCTTTCTGTTTGTCTCCAGCCCCAGTGCTAATTGTCTGTCTGTCTGTCTGTCTGTCTGTCTGTCTGTCTGTCTGTCTGTCTGTCTGTCTTCAGCCCCAGTGCTAACTGTCTTTCTTTCTTTCTGTTTGTCTCCAGCCCCAGTGCTAACTGTCTGTCTGTCTGTCTGTCTGTCTGTCTGTCTGTCTGTCTGTCTGTCTGTCTGTCTTTCTGTTTGTTTCCAGCCCCAGTGCTAACTGTCTGTCTGTCTTTCTGTGTGTCTCCAGCCCCAGTGCTAATTGTCTGTCTGTCTGTCTGTCTGTCTGTCTGTCTGTCTGTCTGTCTGTCTGTCTGTCTGTTTGACTCCAGCCCCAGTGCTAATGGTCTGTCTCTCTGTCTATGACCCTCCAGCCCTTGCGCTAACAGGGTGATCCAGATCGAGCCCCAGGTCCACGTGGACGGAGTGGACAGCAGTCGCTACAGCCCCCCTCCCCCCTCCTACCACACCACCCCTCCCACATACAGCAGTTCACCCCCGTCCTACAGCAGCCATGGTTTCTCCCAGCAGACTCAGATCACCATGCAGTCTACTGTCCAGTTGACGACAGAGTACGACCCCAGGACTCAGGCCTTTTACACTACGGCCGAACCCAGATCGCAGATCTCCGTACAACCCTTCACACCCACGCCTGTCGCCACCGGCCCCGCCAACAACCCCAACACCAGTCACGGAAACAACAACCACGGTAGCCGTGGTTCAGGCTCGGTCCCTTCTCCTCCCGAGTCATCCTCTGGCATCCCCACGGTCTCCCCCCAAGCGGGGGAAGTGCTGTGTGTGTCGGGGGAGAGTGCTAGCTCCACCAGGGATCTGCTGTCCCAGTTTGGAGGGGCCTCTCTGGGGCTGCGCTGTCTCGAACCCCATTGCTCCCAGTGGACCTTGGCCTCCTTTGCCGAGAAGCACTACGCCCCCTTCCTACTGCAGCCCACCACCAAGGTCAGTCTGTCTGTCTCTCTGTGTGTGTACGTGTTCCTCACTAGCAGTGGCTAACTCTCCCGGCCTGCTGAGTCAGAGCTAGTCAACCACAGAGCTAGCTCTGTTCCAGTACGTTCTATTATTCATATCTCTTAGGCATAGGGTGCCATTTTAGAAGCAGTCACACCACGTAGCTACCACTATCAGGACCTGTTTTACTATCCCAGTTAGTGACCCATCTCAACACTCTAGCAAGTCTAATGTAGTGTCTGACTACCCGGCTTTCAGTCGGTGGTCAGTATCGGACTAAAAACACTTCTCTTCTCTCCTGGGTGGGCCCTTAACCTGACCTCCTGACCTGACTGACTCAGCCTGTAGTCAAACACTACATTAGTCTTGCTAGGGTGTTGAGATGGGTCACTAACTGGGATAGTAAAACAGGTCCTGATAGTGGTAGCTACGTGGTGTGACTGCTTCTAAAATGGCACCCTATTCCCTATATAGTGCACAACTTTTACACTTAACACTCATCTCCAGTTCACATTGGATGTTTCTGTGGTTGCTGAGCATCAGTCTGCAAAGGACCACCCGTGTTTGGTGTAGTGCACTTATCTCCCTCAATCACTCCCCCCCCTTCGCTCCCTCCTCCCTTCCATCCCTCACTCCAGGTGGTGGTCATCCTGTTGTTCCTGGCCCTGCTGGTGGTCAGTCTGTATGGGACCACACGGGTACGGGACGGGTTGGAGCTGACCGACATCGTTCCCAGGGAGACCAGCGAGTACGACTTCATCGGGGCCCAGTTCAAGTTCTTCTCTTTCTACAACATGTACGTGGTGACCCAGCGGGCGGAGTACTCCCAGGCCCAGCCACTGCTCTACCAGCTGCACCACAGCTTTAACACAGTCCGCTATGTACTGCGAGAGGACGACGGACAGCTACCACGCATGTGGCTCCACTACTTCAGGGACTGGTTGCAAGGTGAGCCAGGAGGGGCGATACATATACAGTACATAGAAATATACAGGCTTTCACACACACACTTTGTCCTCATTAGCTGCAGTTGTTTTCCAGCAACATGAACTAAGCCTAGAGGCTCTGTGAGGACAAGTACACGAAACTAGTGAGGGTTGAAGTGCTTGTACATGTACGTGTGTATATTCATCTGTGTCTGCGTGTGCATTTGTGTGTGCGTGTGTGTGGCTGGGCGGGAGCTGCAGAGTGGGTGAGTTACAGAGAGCTGTGTTTAATATTGCTCGGCAAGAGATGGCTGGACCAATTTGACCCAGACAGCGAGTAGGGGGAGACTTTACACCTTTCTGTCCCAGAAACAAGTTACTGGCTAGGTGGAGCAGACAGGGGAAGAGGGGGAGGCCAGGAGGAGAGAAAGAATGAAGTGAAGATAGAGAGCATGAAGGAGAGAAATTAAGAGGTAGAGAGAGATATTCTAGTTCAGCTAGTTCTACTTGAAAGAAAAAAACAAACATGTTAAATACTGTGTTTGTCCTGCTCTTATACAAAGCACTAAGTAGCACGGTGTGTCTCAACGTCTTTTAACAAGGCATTTGGTGAAGTCTCATAGTGTAGTGCGGGGGAGAAATCTGTGTAATTACACAATCATTATCCCTCTGTGTGTGTGTAAGGCTAAAACAGAGGCACATTGACTAATAAACTGTGGATTACTAGTCTCACAACTCAAACATTTGAAAGAGATTGAACACTTTCAACACTTTGGGGTGAGATTCCAGATCAAGCAGACACAAGCATGCAAACAAACCACAACCATACACAGAGAGAAAGACAGAGAGAGACCTGCTACTGGTGTTGTTGCTTACGGCAGAATTACACATTCATCCACGTTCTCCAAACGTCAAATTTCAAAGTGTTTTTGTTTCTCCTGATGATCTGTATCGTTCCATTTCTCCAAATGTCAAATGAGGGTTAAATGTTGGTACTCATTCTGAATGGTTAAGGTAAGGGTAAAGGTTTGGGATAGGGTTAAATGTAGGTACTCATTCTGAATGGTTAAGGTAAGGGTAAAGGTTTGGGATAGGGTTAAATGTAGGTACTCATTCTGAATGGTTAAGGTAAGGGTAAAGGTTTGGGATAGGGTTAAATGTAGGTACACATTCTGAATGGTTAAGGTAAGGGTAAAGGTTTTGGATAGGGTTAAATGTAGGTACTCATTCTGAATGGTTAAGGTAAGGGTAAAGGTTTGGGATAGGGTTAAATGTAGGTACACATTCTGAATGGTTAAGGTAAGGGTAAAGGTTTTGGATAGGGTTAAATGTAGGTACTCATTCTGAATGGTTAAGGTAAGGGTAAAGGTTTGGGATAGGGTTAAATGTAGGTACTCATTCTGAATGGTTAAGATAAGGGTAAATGTTTGGGATAGGGTTAAATGTTGGTACTCATTCTGAATGGTTAAGATAAGGGTAAAGGTTTGGGATATGGTTAAATGTAGGTACTCATTCTGAATGGTTAAGGTAAGGGTAAAGGTTTGGGATATGGTTAAATGTAGGTACTCATTCTGAATGGTTACGGTAAGGGTAAAAGTTTGGGATAGGGTTAAATGTTGGTACTCATTCTGAATGGTTAAGGTAAGGGTAAAGGTTTGGGATAGGGTTACATGTAGGTACTCATTCTGAATGGTTAAGGTAAGGGTAAAGGTTTGGGATATGGTTAAATGTAGGTACTCATTCTGAATGGTTAAGGTAAGGGTAAAGGTTTGGGATAGGGTTAAATGTAGGTACTCATTCTGAATGGTTAGGATAAGGGTAAAGGTTTTGATAGGGTTAAATGTTGGTACTCATTCTGAATGGTTAAGGTAAGGGTAAAGGTTTGGGATATGGTTAAATGTAGGTACACATTCTGAATGGTTAAGGTAAGGGTAAAGGTTTGGGATAGGGTTAAATGTTGGTACTCATTCTGAATGGTTAACGTAAGGGTAAAGGTTTGGGATAGGGTTAAATGTAGGTACTCATTCTGAATGGTTAGGATAAGGGTAAAGGTTTGGGATAGGGTTAAATGTTGGTACTCATTCTGGGTGGTTAAGGTAAGGGTAAAGGTTTGGGATAGGGTTAAATGCTGGTACTCATTCTGAATGGTTAAGGTAAGGGTAAAGGTTTGGGATAGGGTTAAATGTAGGTACTCATTCTGAATGGTTACGGTAAGGGTAAAAGTTTGGGATAGGGTTAAATGTTGGTACTCATTCTGAATGGTTAAGGTAAGGGTAAAGGTTTGGGATAGGGTTACATGTAGGTACTCATTCTGAATGGTTAAGGTAAGGGTAAAGGTTTGGGATATGGTTAAATGTAGGTACTCATTCTGAATGGTTAAGGTAAGGGTAAATGTTTGGGATAGGGTTAAATGTAGGTACTCATTCTGAATGGTTAGGATAAGGGTAAAGGTTTTGATAGGGTTAAATGTTGGTACTCATTCTGAATGGTTAAGGTAAGGGTAAAGGTTTGGGATATGGTTAAATGTAGGTACACATTCTGAATGGTTAAGGTAAGGGTAAAGGTTTGGGATAGGGTTAAATGTTGGTACTCATTCTGAATGGTTAACGTAAGGGTAAAGGTTTGGGATAGGGTTAAATGTAGGTACTCATTCTGAATGGTTAAGGTAAGGGTAAAGGTTTGGGATAGGGTTAAATGTAGGTACTCATTCTGAATGGTTAAGGTAAGGGTAAAGGTTTGGGATAGGGTTAAATGTAGGTACACATTCTGAATGGTTAAGGTAAGGGTAAAGGTTTTGGATAGGGTTAAATGTAGGTACTCATTCTGAATGGTTAAGGTAAGGGTAAAGGTTTGGGATAGGGTTAAATGTAGGTACTCATAATGAATGGTTAAGGTAAGGGTAAAGGTTTGGGATAGGGTTAAATGTTGGTACTCATTCTGAATGGTTAAGATAAGGGTAAATGTTTGGGATAGGGTTAAATGTTGGTACTCATTCTGAATGGTTAAGATAAGGGTAAAGGTTTGGGATATGGTTAAATGTAGGTACTCATTCTGAATGGTTAAGGTAAGGGTAAAGGTTTGGGATATGGTTAAATGTAGGTACTCATTCTGAATGGTTACGGTAAGGGTAAAGGTTTGGGATAGGGTTAAATGTAGGTACTCATTCTGAATGGTTAAGGTAAGGGTAAAGGTTTGGGATAGGGTTAAATGTAGGTACACATTCTGAATGGTTAAGGTAAGGGTAAAGGTTTTGGATAGGGTTAAATGTAGGTACTCATTCTGAATGGTTAAGGTAAGGGTAAAGGTTTGGGATATGGTTAAATGTAGGTACACATTCTGAATGGTTAAGGTAAGGGTAAAGGTTTGGGATAGGGTTAAATGTTGGTACTCATTCTGAATGGTTAACGTAAGGGTAAAGGTTTGGGATAGGGTTAAATGTAGGTACTCATTCTGAATGGTTAGGATAAGGGTAAAGGTTTGGGATAGGGTTAAATGTTGGTACTCATTCTGGGTGGTTAAGGTAAGGGTAAAGGTTTGGGATAGGGTTAAATGCTGGTACTCATTCTGAATGGTTAAGGTAAGGGTAAAGGTTTGGGATAGGGTTAAATGTAGGTACTCATTCTGAATGGTTAAGGTAAGGGTAAAGGTTTGGGATAGGGTTAAATGTAGGTACACATTCTGAATGGTTAAGGTAAGGGTAAAGGTTTTGGATAGGGTTAAATGTAGGTACTCATTCTGAATGGTTAAGGTAAGGGTAAAGGTTTGGGATAGGGTTAAATGTAGGTACTCATAATGAATGGTTAAGGTAAGGGTAAAGGTTTGGGATAGGGTTAAATGTTGGTACTCATTCTGAATGGTTAAGATAAGGGTAAATGTTTGGGATAGGGTTAAATGTTGGTACTCATTCTGAATGGTTAAGATAAGGGTAAAGGTTTGGGATATGGTTAAATGTAGGTACTCATTCTGAATGGTTAAGGTAAGGGTAAAGGTTTGGGATATGGTTAAATGTAGGTACTCATTCTGAATGGTTACGGTAAGGGTAAAGGTTTGGGATAGGGTTAAATGTAGGTACTCATTCTGAATGGTTAAGGTAAGGGTAAAGGTTTGGGATAGGGTTAAATGTAGGTACACATTCTGAATGGTTAAGGTAAGGGTAAAGGTTTTGGATAGGGTTAAATGTAGGTACTCATTCTGAATGGTTAAGGTAAGGGTAAAGGTTTGGGATAGGGTTAAATGTAGGTACTCATAATGAATGGTTAAGGTAAGGGTAAAGGTTTGGGATAGGGTTAAATGTTGGTACTCATTCTGAATGGTTAAGATAAGGGTAAATGTTTGGGATAGGGTTAAATGTTGGTACTCATTCTGAATGGTTAAGATAAGGGTAAAGGTTTGGGATATGGTTAAATGTAGGTACTCATTCTGAATGGTTAAGGTAAGGGTAAAGGTTTGGGATATGGTTAAATGTAGGTACTCATTCTGAATGGTTACGGTAAGGGTAAAGGTTTGGGATAGGGTTAAATGTTGGTACTCATTCTGAATGGTTAAGGTAAGGGTAAAGGTTTGGGATAGGGTTACATGTAGGTACTCATTCTGAATGGTTAAGGTAATGGTAAAGGTTTGGGATATGGTTAAATGTAGGTACTCATTCTGAATGGTTAAGGTAAGGGTAAAGGTTTGGGATAGGGTTAAATGTAGGTACTCATTCTGAATGGTTAGGATAAGGGTAAAGGTTTTGATAGGGTTAAATGTTGGTACTCATTCTGAATGGTTAAGGTAAGGGTAAAGGTTTGGGATATGGTTAAATGTAGGTACACATTCTGAATGGTTAAGGTAAGGGTAAAGGTTTGGGATAGGGTTAAATGTTGGTACTCATTCTGAATGGTTAACGTAAGGGTAAAGGTTTGGGATAGGGTTAAATGTAGGTACTCATTCTGAATGGTTAGGATAAGGGTAAAGGTTTGGAATAGGGTTAAATGTTGGTACTCATTCTGAATGGTTAAGATAAGGGTAAAGGTTTCGGAGGAAAAACAATACTGCTTAGATGTTTTGGAGTCTGATAACTCTGAGGAGGAGGACGTTGGGAAAAAATATATTGGGTAGACTGTTATTCCATTTCATCAATCCCCAATCCTTAGGTAAAGCTGTACAGTGCAACATGAATGTCAATACAGACAATAGGCTGACTGGGGAGGTGATTACACACGGTCACAGTCCCGCAATAAGAGCTACAACGCTAATATTCGTGTAAACTATTCACAGTTTTGTTCTGTGGGTGTCACCGAGTAGATTGTTTGCTACATTTCATTGCTTCACATTCCAACCTTTTTAACATTACCTAGTCTAAATATTGAATGATTCCACCAATTGTAACCTTCTGCATCTCTTTCAGAGAGGTAATTTTATTTTGAAGGCAAACCTCAAATTCCACTACTGTGCATAATCCTTATTGTGGCTAGCTTTACAACACATAACCCGGTCAGGCCGAGTCTCACTAGTCGGATGAAGCTAGCTGGCTGCTTATAATGTTAGCTTTGGGCAACAGGGTTCAGTAGCTGGTTAGCTATTTATTTTCATGAACTGAAGTTCAATTTCAATAGGCGAACAACAAGCGGCTACCTCGCTAATACTTACTCACAAGGACTCTTAAATCCTTGCTAAGAATAGTGGAAATGACTGCAGTTTCTACTGGTCATTGTTTTCAGGCTGGTTGTATTGGTGCGAGCTAGGTACCAAGCTAAAGCTAGCTAGCTAACCCAGACGTTGCGGTCAAACAAACAATGCTTTTACCAACGTGGCATTGTAAGCACATCATTTGTGGTCAGTGTTTGCTTGTTTGCAGACGTTTTTGCAAATCTTTTGACAGTGCTACTGTATCATTTTTGACATGCAAAGACCCAAACGGCGTTCCATAGTATGTATGTCGTGAAGCTAATAGTAGTGACGCTAATATTGTGTAGCTCCGGTAGGGCAACATCTGAAAAATAGCGCACTTGGTAGTGTGTACCGGTGCTCGACCAGTCGGTGAAAGCCAACATCACCCACGACAGAGAACGGTTGATTGTCAAGGGGATGAATTCCATTATCTTGGCTTTAATGGATTTCTCCTTTGAGTTGTCTCACTGAAATGTTTTTACTCTATCAAATGACTGCTGGACTTGCTGACTGCTTGATCCACACAGCAGACATTGTGTGGGCTAGGTTAGGAATGCTGTGTTGCAAGCGTAGAGCAAAATTTTACGTGGCATCATTACGTCATATACCTACAGTGGCTTACGAAAGTATTCACCCCCTTGGCATTTTTTAAATTTTGTTGGCTTACAACCTGGATTTTGAATATTTTGGGGGGGGGGGTTGTATCATTTGAATTAAAAACATGCCTACCACTTTGAAGATGCAAAATATTTTTTATTGTGAAACAAATGGGGCGGCGGGGCAGCAGGTAGCCTAGTGGTTAGAGGTTTGGGCCAGTAAGCGAAAGGTTGCTAGATCTAATCCCGAGCTGACAAGGTAAAAATCTGTCATTCTGCCCCTGAACAAGGCGGTTAACCCACTGTTCCTAGGCGGTCATTGTAAATAAGAATTTGTTCTTAACTGACATGCCTAGTTATATAACGGTAACATAATCAAATAAAAATAAGAAATAATACAAAAAAAATGAAAATGTGAGCGTGCATAACTATTCACCCCCCAAGTCAATACTTTGTCGAGCCACCTTTTGCAGGAATTACAGCTGCAAGTCTCTTGGGGTACAGTATGTCTCTATAAGCTTGGCACATCTAGACACTGTGATTTCTGCCTGTTATTCAAGGCAAAACTGCTACAGCTCCTTCAAGTTGGATGGGTTCAGCAATCTTTAAGTCGTACCAGATTCTCAATTGGATTGAGGTCTGGGCTTTGACTAGGCCATTCCAAGACATTTAAATGTTTCCCCTTAAATCACTTGAGTGTTGCTTTAGCAGTATGCTTAGGGTCATTGTCCTGCTGGAAGGTGAACCTCAGTCCCAGTCTCAAATCTCTGGAAGACAGGTTTCCCTCAAGAATTTCACTGAATTTCAAATCTGACCAGTTTCCCAGTCCCTGCCAATGAAAAACATCCCCACAGCATGATGCTTTACTGTGGGGATTGTGTTCTGGGGTTGATGAGAGGTGTTGGGTTTGACCAGAGATAGCGTTTTACTCAATGGCCAAAAAGCTCAATTTTAGTCTCATCTGACCAGAGTACCTTCTTCCATATGTTCAGGGAGTCTCCCACATGCCTTTTGGCGAACACCAAAAGTGTTTGCTTATTTTTTTCATTAAGCAATGGCTTTTTTTCTGGCCCCTCTTCCGTAAAGCCCAGCTCTGTGGAGTGTCCGGCTTCGTGGTCCTATGGACGGATACTCTCAATCTCTGCTGTGGAGCTTTGCAGCTCCTTCAGGGTTATCTTTGGTCTCTTTGTTGCCTCTCTAATTAATGCCCTCCTTGCCTGGTCTGTGAGATTTGGTGTGCAGCTGTCTCTTGGCAGGTTTGTTGTGGTGCCATATTCTTTCAATTTTTTTATAATGGATTTAATGGTGCTCCGTGGGATGAATACTTTTGCAAGGCACTGTACATTATATAGGTATGCATCGGTTTTTAATAACATTGCTGCTAAACTAGACATTCCGATATGTTCACCGATATATCATGCATCCTCATCCCCACAGTTTTTATTTATTTACTTTTCTGCTCTTTTGCACACCAATATCTCTACCTGTACATGATCATCTGATCATTTATCACTCCAGTGTTAATCTACAATATTGTAATTATTCCCCTACCTCCTCATGCCTTTTGCACACATTGTATATAGACTCCCCTTTTTTTCTACTGTGTTATTGACTTGTTAATTGTTTACTCCATCTGTAACTCTGTGTTGTCTGTTCACACTGCTATGCTTTATCTTGGCCAGGTCGCAGTTGCAAATGAGAACTTGTTCTCAACTAGCCTACCTGGTTAAATAAAGGTGAAATAAAATAAAAATAAAAATCCCTAGTTAAAACTGTAACTTAAAGTGGGTACAGTCTCAGTGTTCCCAGTAAATGCACGCAGACATTTACCTAGTGCCAAAAAAATACATTGAATGTACCATGTTGATAGTTCTGTTGGTCTAGAATGTGTAGAATGTGGTCCTGTTTTTGATGTGGTCATGATTGTGTGTTCAGTTCTGTTTTGTAGACTAGAGTGGGGTTGTGTTTAATATGTTGTGATGTATGGTTATGATATGGTTATGTTAAGGTTGTTTTGTGATGTTTGGTTATGTTATGGTTCTCTTATTGTTGCTCTGTGTGTTATGATGAATAGTTTTGCAACATGGTCTCAGAGCATTTCATATTATTCTGTAAGTATGTTACGAATTACAATTCATATGATGTGTTATGAATTACAATTTGCACAATATGTTACAAATTTGCCAAACAAATGATATGTTCTGAATCCCAATTTGTTTTGCTATCGTTAGCTAGTTGGCTAACGCTAACTTTCGCTAGCTCTATGGGTTAGGAGTTAAGGTTCGGTGAAGGGTTAGCTAAAAGCTTTAGGGTTAGGGGAAGGGTTTGCTAAAAGGGTCCAGATTAGTCTTAGGGGGAAGGGTTAGCTAACATGTGACAGTATGTAGTTGCAAAGTAGCTAAAAAGTAGTAAGTCGTTGCAGTGTTTGTAATTAGCTAAAATGCTAAAGTTGTCCATGATGAGATTTGAACATGCAACCTTTGGGTTGCTGGACGTCCGTGTTATACGTCTGACCGACCACCTTCAATTCGTTTTTGCCATAGTATGTTTTGCCGTAGCCCAGTCAAACGACCTAGTTGCCTCATGGGTGGAATGTTATTAATATTTTTTAGAATTTCATAATGAATAAACATTGTTTAAAAACACCTGCTGAAAATCCGGTGTTTCTATGTCAAACAGTTTTGTTATATTTCAGTCTTCTGTGATGTATATAGTGTACTATTGGGATGCAAACTCAAAATGGAATACATTTCAACTCTATATCTGACATGGTACAGGTGTTTTCTTTTTTTACGCCCATAACAAACGCTGACATCCAAGTATATCGGACCAAATTATGAAAGACACGAATTCTGTAAAGTCAGTGTAGAAGAGGTGAAAAGATTATTGTTGTCTATCAACAATGACAAGCCACCAGGGTCTGACAATCTAGATGAAAAATGATTGAGGATAAAAGCAGATGATATTGCCACTCCTATTTGCCACATCTTCAATGTAAGCCTACTAGAGAGCATGTGCCCACAGGCTTGGAGGGAAGCTAAAGACATTCCGCTACCCAAGAATAGTAAAGCCCCCTTTACTGGCTCAAATAGCCAACCAATCAGCCTGTTACCAACCCCTACTAAACTTCTGGAAAAAATTGTGTTTGACCAGATACAATGCTATTTTCCAATAAACAAATTGACAACAGAATTTCAGCATGCTTTATAGGGAAAGACACTCAACAAGCACAGCACTTACACAAATGACTGATGATTGGCTGAGACAACTTGATGATAAAATGATTGTGGGGGCTGTCTTGTTAGACTTCAGTGCAGCTTTTGACATTATTGATCATAGTCTGCTGCTGAAAAAACATATGTGTTATGGCTTTACACCCCCTTCTATAATGTGGATAAAGAGTTACTTGTCTAACAGACACAGAGGGTGTTCTTTAATGTTAGCCTATCAAATATAATCCAGCTAGAATAAGGAATTCCCCAGGGTAGTTGTTTAGGCCCCTTGCTTTTTTCAATTTTTACTAACGACATGCCACTGACTTTGAGTAAAGCCAGAGTTTCTATGTATGCGGATGACTCAACAATATACACGTCAGCTACTACAACAACTGAAATGACAGCAACACTCAAAAAAGAGATGCAGTTAGTTTCAGAGTAGGCGGCAAGGAATAAGTTAGCCCTGTAAGGTTCTGCTTTCTTTTCTTAGTCAACCTTGTGTTCTTTTTCTTTGTGTTCTTGAACGTAGCCCTGTTTCTTGGTGTTCTTAATTTTTGTTCATTGATTTCACATGTGTTAGTTTCTCACCTGGTCTCATCAGCTCCCTATTTAGTTCAGTTCTTTCTGTTTGTATGGTTGTGAGGTATTGTTTGTTTTTGACTGTCTACCTGTGTTTGACCATTGCCTGCCTGTGACCATGATTCCTGCCTTCTGTGAAGGCTTAATAAATCAAATAAAATCAAATGTTATTTGTCACATACACATGGTTATCAGATGTTAATGCGAGTGTAGCGAAATGCTTGTGCTTCTAGTTCCGACAATGCAGTAATAACCAACAAGTAATCTAACTAACAATTCCAAAACTACTGTCTTATACACAGTGTAAGGGGATAAAGAATATGTACATAAGGATATATGAATGAGTGATGGTACAGGGCAGCATAGGCAAGATACAGTAGATGGTATCGAGTACAGTATATACATATGAGATGAGTATGTAAACAAAGTGGCATAGTTAAAGTGGCTAGTGATACATGTATTACATAAGGATGCAGTCGATGATATAGAGTACAGTATATACGTATGCATATGAGATGAATAATGTAGGGTAAGTAACATTATATAAGGTAGCATTGTTTAAAGTGGCTAGTGATATATTTATATCATTTCCCATCCATTCCCATTATTAAAGTGGCTGGAGTTGAGTCAGTGTCAATGTCAGTGTGTTGGCAGCAGCCACTCAATGTTAGTGGTGGCTGTTTAACAGTCTGATGGCCTTGAGATAGAAGCTGTTTTTCAGTCTCTCGGTCCCAGCTTTGATGCACCTGTACTGACCTCGCCTTCTGGATGATAGCGGGGTGAACAGGCAGTGGCTCGGGTGGTTGATGTCCTTGATGATCTTTATGGCCTTCCTGTAACATCGGGTGGTGTAGGTGTCCTGGAGGGCAGGTAGTTTGCCCCCGGTGATGCGTTGTGCAGACCTCACTACCCTCTGGAGAGGCTTACGGTTGAGGGCGGAGCAGTTGCCGTACCAGGAGGTGATACAGCCCGCCAGGATGCTCTCGATTGTGCATCTGTAGAAGTTTGTGAGTGATTTTGGTGACAAGCCGAATTTCTTCAGCCTCCTGAGGTTGAAGAGGCGCTGCTGCGCCTTCTTCACGATGCTGTCTGTGTGTGTGGACCAATTCAGTTTGTCTGTGATGTGTATGCCGAGGAACTTAAAACTTGCTACCCTCTCCACTACTGTTCCATCGATGTGGATAGGGGGGTGTTCCCTCTGCTGTTTCCTGAAGTCCACAATCATCTCCTTAGTTTTTGTTGACGTTGAGTGTGAGGTTATTTTCCTGACACCACACTCCGAGGGCCCTCACCTCCTCCCTGTAGGCCGTCTCGTCGTTGTTAGTAATCAAGCCTACCACTGTTGTGTCGTCCGCAAACTTGATGATTGAGTTGGAGGCGTGCGTGGCCACGCAGTCGTGGGTGAACAGGGAGTACAGGAGAGGGCTCAGACCGCACCCTTGTGGGGCCCCCGTGTTGAGGATCAGCGGGGAGGAGATGTTGTTGCCTACCCTCACCACCTAGGTGCGGCCCGTAAGGAAGTCCAGTACCCAGTTGCACAGGGCGATCAATCCCTATACCAGTCTGCTGTTCCCACATGCTTCAAGAGGGCCACCATTGTTCCTGTTCCCAAGAAAGCTAAGGTAACTGAGCTAAACGACTACCGCCCCGTAGCACTCACTTCCGTCATCATGAAGTGCTTTGAGAGACTAGTCAAGGACCATATCACCTCCACCCTACCTGACACCCTAGACCCACTCCAATTTGCTTACCGCCCAAATAGGTCCACAGACGATGCAATCTCAACCACACTGCCGCGCAGTGCTCGTGAATCTACACATTTTTCTCCCTGAGTATTCATTACAAGCCCTAAATATTTCTGAAACGAAAAGCATTGTATTTGGAACATAACACTCACTAAGCCCGAAACCTCAACTAAATCTTGTAATAAATAATGGGGAAATTGAGCAAGTTGTGATGATTAAACTGCTTGGACTAACACTAAATTGTAAACTGTCATGGTCAAAACATATTGACGCAGTAGTAGCTAGATGGGGAGAAGTCTGTCTTTAATAAAGTGATGCTCTGCCTTCTTAACAACACCATCAGCAAGGCAGGTCCTACAGGCCCAAGTTTTGTCACACTTTGACTACTGTTCAGTAGTGTGGTCAGGTGCCACAAATGACTTCGGAAAATTGAAATTGGCTCAGAACAGGGCAGCACGGCTGGCACTTGATTGTACACAGAGAGTTAATATTAATATGAATGCCAATCTCTCCTGGCTGAAAGTCGAGGAGAGATTGACTTCATCACGAGTTGTCTGTTTGAACTACTGGCACACAGCTTGGACACCCATGCATACCCCACAAGAGGTCTCTTCACAGTCCCCAAGTCCAGAACAGACTATGGGAGGCACATAGTACTACATAGAGCCATGACTACATGGAACTCTATTCCACGTCAAGTAACTGACGCAAGCAGTAAAATTAGATTTAAAAAACAATTTTAAAAACACCTTTTAGAACAGCGGGACTGTGAAGCAACACACATTTTGTCACCGACACACACACACACAAAAACATACGCACTATACATACACATGGATTTACTACTGTAGATATGTGGTAGTGGTGGAGTAGGGGCCTGAGGGCACACAGTGTGTTGTTAAATCTGTGAATGTATTGTAATGTTTTAAAATTGTATAAACTGCCTTAATTTTGCTGGGCCCCAGGAAGAGTAGCTGCTGCTTTGGCAGAAGCTTATGGGGATCCATAATAAATACAAATACAACAATGTGTGTGAGGTGTATACTTTTGTGATTTAGCCCACTGCAGTAATTATTAACCTTCTATCTTATGTAACCATATCAAGCATAACGTATACTAATTTATTGTCCCGGATTTACGTGTACTATGTTACGTCTAGTCTATGAGACCAGTCGGGGTTTTGTTATGGTTGTATTATGGTTGTGGTTGTGTGTCTACAGCTCTGCAGCAAGCATTTGACCAGGACTGGGAAGCAGGTTGGATCACACAGAGCAGCTACAGGAACGGTTCAGACGACGGGGTCCTGGCCTACAAACTACTGGTACAGACCGGACGCAGGGAAAGGCCCATCAGCGTTAACCAGGTGAAAGACGTGTTAATACCAGACTAAACTTCAACCAGGTGAGAGCCATTTATTAATATTGGGCTAAACCCTTTCACTTCAACCAGGTGAAAGCCATTTATTAATACCAAACTAAACCCTTTCACTGCTTCAGGTGAGACTGGTCTCCAATCCATTTATTAAAACAGAGTGAGTTTGTGATCAAAACCCATTCCAACTAGGTGGGAGTACAGTATACTGAAAATCCTTTATCTGAACCAGGTGGGTGCTGGATCGTATGTCATTCACTTTAACCAGGGCATAACTTGATGATTACTCCCAAGCAAGCCTGTCTGCCTGTCAAGAATGCATGTTGATGCTCTGTAAAGTTCTATTATCATGTCCTTCTCATCTCTTACATTTACATTTACATTTAAGTCATTTAGCAGACGCTCTTATCCAGAGCGACTTACAAATTGGTGCATTCACCTTATGACATCCAGTGGAACAGCCACTTTACAATAGTGCATCTAAATCTTTTAAGGGGGGTGAGAAGGATTACTTTATCCTATCCTAGGTATTCCTTAAAGAGGTGGGGTTTCAGGTGTCTCCGGAAGGTGGTGATTGACTCCGCTGTCCTGGCGTCGTGAGGGAGTTTGTTCCACCATTGGGGGGGCCAGTTACCACATCCACAAAGTCATCCAATCAAATTTTATTTGTCACATACACATGTTTAGCAGATGTTAATGCGGAAGTAGCGAAATGCTTGTGCTTATAGTTCCGACAATGCAGTAATAACCAACAAGTAATCTAGCTAACAATTCCAAAACTACTACCTTATACACATAAGTGTAAAGGGATAAAGAATATGTACATAAAGATATATGAATGAGTGATGGTACAGAGCGGCATAGCCAAGATGCAGTAGATGGTATCGAGTACAGTATATACATATGAGATGAGATAAATAATGTAGGGTATGTAAACATTATATTAAGTAGCATTGTTTAAAGTGGCTAGTGATATATTTTACATCAATTCCCATCAATTCCCATTATTAAAGTGGCTGGAGTTGAGTCAGTGTGTTGGCAGCAGCCACTCAATGTTAGTGGTGGCTGTTTAACAGTCTGATGGCCTTGAGATAGGAGCTGTTTTTCAGTCTCTCGGTCCCAGCTTTGATGCACCTGTACTGACCTCGCCTTCTGGACGATAGCGGGGTGAACAGGCAGTGGCTCGGGTGGTTGTTGTCCTTGATGATCTGTATGGCCTTCCTGTGACATCGGGTGGTGTAGGTGTCCTGGAGGGCAGGTAGTTTGCCCCCGGTGATGCGTTGTGCAGACCTCACTACCCTCTGGAGAGCCTTACGGTTGTGGGCGGAGCATTTGCCGTACCAGGCGGTGATACAGCCTGACAGGATGCTCTCGATTGTGCATCTGTCTTCTTAAAAAGTTATTTTAAACCTAACCCTAAACTTAACTGTAACCTAAACCACACTGATAACCTTATGCCTAACCCAAACCTCAAATTAAAAAGCACATTTTTGTTTTCATACATTTTCTCTTGTCTTGGCATGTAGCAGTGGTACAGTAGGATTGTACAAAATGAGATTTGACAAATCTTTGGAGAATGGGATACTGAGTGGGTCTTTGTGCGTAATGTGCGTAGTAACTCTTTTGACTTGACTTGGGGTTTGTAGGCCAGGTAGGTCGGCCTACCAGAGATTGTATGAATTTTCCTTTTGTTTTGTGAGTCAGTCATGATTAAATGATTAGAGTTAATCTCAAGTGACCTCAGTCGCAAGTTAGATAAAACTAAACGGTCTAAAGGAACTATGGAAATGAGGGTCTCTCTCTCTCTCTCTCTCTCTCTCTCTCTCTCTCTCTCTCTGCCTCTCTGCCTCTCTCGATTTTTACCAAGCCCAGAAATGTTAAGCCCTTCCCGGGACTGCAAACCATCCTCTGAAAAAGCTATTAAGCCACTTTCTGCTATCGACAGGCTAGAGATGCCCGACTCTAACCATAGTGTGTCTTTGTGTTCCCTTCTGCTTCAGATAAGACTGTGTAACAGCTTTACCGTGTTCCGAGTTCCTAGCTGGGTGTGATAGTAAGCTGCTAGACAGAGGAAGGGGAAATAGATTACAATATAACGCCTCCTGGAGTCTCTCTAATTGTGTAGCCGAGCAGTATTTCCAAATGGTGATCTTCTATAGATGTTGTTCTGTTAGTTAGAAAGGCTTTTGCCTTTGGTTGGTTGTTGGTGAACAACTGGCCTAGATGTCACAAAACTGTCAGGGCCTGGGAGGCGTGCCGGCCGTGCTCCATGGGCTTCCCATGACAGCTTAAAGACATACATTTGTCACGTATCCTTCATGCAAGACAGACCTCTCTCTCTTTCCCCCTCTCTCCCCTTTCTCTCTCTCTCTCCTCTTTCTCTTTCTCTCTCATCTTTCTCTTTTTCTCTCTCTCTCTTCTCTCCCCTCTCTCTGTTAATTTTCTCTGTTCTCTGCTGCCACATCCCCCTTCAATGAGTGAAGAGGAGCTGAGACCTACTTGATATCTTTCAGACAACACTCTGTGTGTGTGTGTGTGTGTGTGTGTGTGTGTGTGTGTGTGTGTGTGTGTGTGTGTGTGTGTGTGTGTGTGTGTGTGTGTGTGTGTGTGTGTGTGTGTGTGTGTGTGTGTGTGTGTGTGTGTGTGTGTGTGAGAGAGAGAGAGAGAGTACGTGTGTGCATTTTTGTGTCAAGGTGTGCATGCATATACTGTACAGTAGTAACTGTATTTTTTCCCCCTTTCAAATTTATAGCAGATATTTTCCAACCCCAGCACACCACAGATTTCTGGGGAGGGATTCCTTATGACCGAGGGTATTATATGCGAGCTGGTGATGTGTGTGTTTCAGAGACAGAGATAGAGGGTAGGCTTCGAGGGGACTCCTACGGTAGATACACCTATAACTAATCTCTTGGCAGTAGTGTGGAAACCTACCAAAAAAGGGACTATGCCAGTTCTGGACTTACTAGATTTACACATCTGGTTTTTCTGGATCTATGTCAAGTAATGCAATGGGGAAAAATGGTACAGCAACCATTTTGGGAGGGGGTGTGGATGACCACACACCATAAGCGACAACAAATGAATTCCCTTTTAGACAACTTCCTGGACAAAATGTTTCACTGTAATAGTGAAAGTGTAGAAGTGTAGAACTTGGCAGAAGAAAACCTAAACAGTATATTTGACCTTTCAGCTTCCCTATCAAATCTAACATTTTCAAGAAAATGAACAAGAATGACAAATGGTTTGATGAAAAATGCAAAAACCTATAAAAGAAATTGAGAAATTGGTGTTGATGGTATCCTCAATGAAATGATCAAATATACAGACCACAAATTCCAATTGGATATACTTAAACTCTTTAACATCATCCTTAGCTCTGGCATCTTCCCCAATTTTTGGGACCAAGGACTGATCACCCCAATCCACAAAAGTGGATATAAATTTGACCCCAATAACTATGCGTCAACAGCAACCTTGGGAAAATCCTCTGAATTGACATTAACAGCAGACTCGTACATTTCCTCAATGAAAACAATGTACAGAGCAAATTTCAAATTAGCTTTTTACCAAATTACCATACGGCAGTCCACGTATTCACCACACCCTAATTGACAAACAAACAAACCAAAACAAAGGCAAAGTCTTCCTTGTTGCCCTCAATAAAGCTTTTGACTCAATTTAGCATGATGGTCTGCTATACAAATTGATGGAAAGTGGTGTTGGAGGAAAAACATGCAACATTATAAAATCCACGTACACAAACAACAAGTGTGTGGTTAAATTTGGCAAAAAAACACATTTCTTTCCACAGGGCCGTGGGGTGAGACAGGGATGCATCTTAAGACCCACCCTCTTCAACATGTATATCAACGAATTGGTGAGGGCACTAGAACAGTCTGCAGCACCCGGCCACACCCTACTGGAATCTGAAGTAAAATGTCTACTGTTTGCTGATAATCTGGTGCTTCTGTCCCCAACCAAGGAGGGCCTACAGCAGCACCAAGATCTTCTGCATAGATTCTGTCAGACCTGGGCCCAGACAGTCAAGGACTGGGAAGCGGGTCAGATCACACAGGCACAAATAATGGTGTTCCAAGAAAGGTCCAGTTGCCAGGACCACAAATACAAATTCCATCTCGACACCGTTGCCCTACTAGCACACAAAAAACTATACATATCTCGGCCTGAACATCAGCGCCACAGGTAACATCCACAAAGCTGTGAACAATCTGAGAGACAAGGCAAGAAGGTCCTTCTATGCCATCAAAAGGAAGATAACATTTAACATACCAATTAGGATCTGGCTAAAAATACCTAAATCATTCAAAGAGCCCATTGCCCTTTATGGTTGTGAAAATTTGAAAATCTGCATGGATAATTCTGCAAAAATATCCTCAGTGTACAATGTAAAACACCAACTAATGCATGCAGAGCAGAATACCCAAAATCCAGAAAAGAGCTGTTCAATTCTAAAACCACCTAAAAGGAAGCAATTCCCTAACCTTCCATAACAAAGCCATCACCTACAGATAGATGAACCTGGAGAAGAGTCCACTAAGCAAGCTGGTCCTGGGGCTCTGTTCACAAACAGACCCCACAGAGCCCCAACCAAATCATGAAAAAACAAAAAGATGATTACTTGACACATTGGAAAGAATGACCAAAAAAACTGAGCTAACTAGAATGCTATTTGGCCCTGAACAGAGAGTATGCAGTGGCATAATACTTGACCAATGTGACTGACTCAAACATAAGGAAAGCTTTGACTCAGTGAACATAGCCTTGCCATTGAGAACGGCTGCCGCAGGCAGACCTGGCTCTCAAGAGAAGACAGGCTATGTGCTCACTGCCCACAAAATGAGGTGTAAACTGAGCTGCACTTCCTAACCTCCTGCCAAATGTATGACCATATTAGAGACACATATTTCCCTCAGATTACACAGACCCACGAAGAATTGGAAAACAAACCCAATTTTGATAAACTCCCATATCTATTGGGTGAAATACCACAATGTGCCAACACAGCAGAAAGATGTGTGACTTGTTGCCACGAGAAAAGGGCAACCAGTGAAGAACAAACACCATTGTAAATACAACCCATATTTATGCTTATTTATTTTCCCTTTTGTAACTATTTGCACATATTATGACATTTGAAATGTATTTATTCTTTTTTCAAACAGTGTTTACTGTTAAGTGTTATTGTTTATGTCACTTTTATTTATTATCTACTTCACTTGCTTTGGCAATGTAAACTTATGTTTCCCATGACAATAAAGCCCTTGGAGAGAGAGAGAGAGAGAGAGAGAGAGAGAGAGAGAGAGAGAGAGCAACAGAAAGGGAAATAAAAGGATTGGGAAAGAGACAGAGAGGAAACAGGTACGAGAAAGAGAGTGAGTGAAAAGAGGGGGGACAGGAGAGGGGAAGGGAGCAAGCAAGGTAAGGTGTGAGAGAGAGAGAGAGGCTGCCTTTGCTACTGCTATCAAGAGCCCCTAAAAAAAGAGCCCTTCTGTCCTCTGTCTGGATCTGACTGTGATATAGGACATTCTGGGTATCCGTGGGGGTCAGGAGAAGCAAGCGCAAGCAACATTCGTACAGATGCTGTGTTATTTTTATGCTTTACTTGATTTGCAGGGTGGCATTCTCTTCAGTGTTAACAGCAAGGCTAACTGCACACAAACGCACATAGGGACTCCAGGCAATTTTTTTATTGTTATGCTATCTCAAGAAGGGTGAGTGGCGTGGAGCGGTGTGCAGTAATGGCTGCACCTCTCAGGAGGTAGCTAGCTACTAATCACCGCTCTCACAAGGGAGGGAGCTACAGCCCTCGGAGAGTCCCGAGGAGGGAAGCTAGCACTAGCCCATTGGCTAGTTAGCTCTGTGGGGAGAAGGAGCTACAGTAGCTAGCTGATTCTGTTAGGGAATGGAGTTAACTTAGTTGTAAAAGAAATCTGCTAGCTAGTTTGATGTGATGAAGAAGTGTGCTATAATAGTTGTAAAGTTCAGGAGCTAGCTACTAAGGCTTGAGCTATAGCCATGGGAGGGAGGGTAGCTAGCTGTTGTGGAAGTGAGGTAACCAAATAGTTGTGAATGGGAAATTAGGTAGAATTGTGAGAGAAAGTAGAGAGGGAATCTAGTAATCTCTCATAGGACTGGGAGGGAGCACACTGTATCAGGGCTGTGCGCGCTAGCCTTTGCTCGCTAGTTCTGTTGGAGAGGTATGTTGGTTCTCAACACGTTACATGCATGCCTTTTTGTTCTCAGGAGACTAACACATCTGACCGCACTTGAAAAGCTGATTTGGCATTACCATGTTTAAATTTAGGCCTAATAATTCTGTGAAGCTCACCGAGAAATACGGGAATTTTCAGATGGCACCAGTGTTTGACTGTTTACTTTTCTTTGCGTTGGAGAGAGGGAGAATTTTTTTGTTTATTTTTAAAGCGGGTGCGTTTTCTCATGCTCATGCATGGATATAATTTCTGCGGTGCGTTCATCTGGAGGAAGTTTTGGTTGACACGTTGTTTCTACAATTCACGCCTGTTGCTAACCACCAATATCTCTCTCCTCCTCTCTCTCCTATTGCCTCCTCCCTCCCCCCCCTCTCTACCCCCTCCTCCCTCTCTCCACCTCACCTTCCCCCTCCTCCTTCTCTCCCCTTCACATTCCCCCCTCCTCCTTCTCTCCCCCTCACCTTCCCCCTCCTCCTTCTCCCCCCCTCACCTTCCCCCTCCTCCTTCTCTCCCCTTCACATTCCCCCCCCTCCTCCTTCTCTCCCCCTCACCTTCCCCCTCCTCCTTCTCTCCCTCTATCCTTCTTTTCAATTATTAACTATTCTCTAGCTGACTAGGCAGCGCTTGGTGGATGCGGATGGCATCATCAACCCGGTGGCATTTTACATCTACCTGACTGCGTGGGTCAGCAACGACCCGGTGGCGTACGCAGCCTCGCAGGCCAACATAAGGCCCCACCCTCCGGAGTGGCTCCATGACCGCACAGACTCCATGCTCGAGACACGGCTCAGCAGTGAGTGACCGATCACAGCACACTTTACTACCACAAACACCTTTCAATGGCCAATCATATCAGACACGCCTTTTTGTTCTCAATAATTATTTAGCACACTGGCCTACAGATTTGTCAATTGAATTAAAAAAGACTAAGACTTTATTTAAGAAGTGTGCAGGAACTGTTTTTTTCTGCCTCTGGTACCTCTGGTAGCTCATACTGCTTTATGGTGACATGGAGCTATCCATCTGTTTGTATCACTAAACACACTCATATACATTTATGAACTACTTGTTATGTTTTGTGGCCTAACTATTCCATGGGTCATTTCACCTTGAGTATAACATTTTACTTATTTTGCTCAACTTAACTTCCATAGGCTTTTATTACATTTGAGCTGCAGTTATTTTAGAGTACATGTTTGTGCCATTCCATCTGTGGAGTTAATTACTCGTATCTACTTTCTGGTTTTAACTGAGGTAGTTTAAAGTATACTGAGGGGGGGGGTAGCACGCTGTGGTACTCTAATGGTGCCTGTGGTGAATGTCATAACTCTTACCACAACAGGCCGCTATGGATCACACACACACACACACACTTAAAACTCTGTGACCCCAGAACCGCCTACACCCTGTTCTCATTTCCTTACCACACACACACACACAGAGAGAGTGCACGTGCACAAAGGAAGGGGAAAGACAATTATTGGGAAAGAGAAAGAGAGGAAAAGGGTGTGAGAAAGAGAGTGAGCTGTACAGGAACCCCCTGGAGCAGAGCAATGATGGCAGAGCTCCAACTCCCAGTCCTAATGGACATTTGTAGTGGAGATTATAATGGGCCAAACCATGTTAGCAAGTAGTGCTGGCTGACCCTCCAGGCACTAGAAAGCACACACACACAAACACACACACACACACCACAGAGAGTCTTTGCAGTGTCATTTCTGGGATGTTTTTGATCAAACTTATGTTTTTGAAAGAAAAGTCCTAGGTAAAACAATATGGACTGGATTTTATAGTGTGAGTGTGGTGGATATAAGATATTATAGTGGGGGTGTGGTGAGTATAACATATTATAGTGGGGGTGTGGTGGATATAAGATATTATAGTGGGGGTGTGGTGAGTATAACATATTATAGTGGGGGTGTGGTGAGTATAACATATTATAGTGGGGGTGTGGTGAGTATAACATATTATAGTGGGGGTGTGGTGAGTATAACATATTATAGTGGGGGTGTGGTGGGTATAACATATTATAGTGGGGGTGTGGTGGGTTTAAGATATTATAGTGTGGCGGGTATAAGATATTATATTGTGCTGTGGTGGGTATAAGATATTATAGTGGGGTGTGGTGGGTATAATATATTATGCTGGTGTGGTGGGTATAAGATATTATATTGTGGTGTGGTGAGTATAAGATATTATAGTGGGGTGTGGTGGGTATAAGATATTATAGTGGGGGTGTGGTGGGTATAAGATATTATAGTGGGGGTGTGGTGGGTATAAGATATTATAGTGTGGTGGGTATAAGGTATTATAGTGGGGTGTGGTGAGTATAAGATATTATAGTGGGGGTGTGGTGGGTATAAGGTATTATAGTGGGGTGTGGTGGGTATAAGGTATTATAGTGGGGGTGTGGTGGGTATAAGATATTATAGTGGGGGTGTGGTGGGTATAAGGTATTATAGTGGGGTGTGGTGGGTATAAGGTATTATAGTGGGGGTCTGGTGGGTATAAGATATTATAGTGGGGTGTGGTGGGTATAAGGTATTATAGTGGGGTGTGGTGGGTATAAGGTATTGTAGTGGGGGTGTGGTGGGTATAAGGTATTGTAGTGGGGGTGTGGTGGGTATAAGGTATTATAGTGGGGGTGTGGTGCGTATAAGATATTATAGTGGGGTGTGGTGGGTATAAAATATTATAGTGGGGTGAGTATAAAATATTATAGTGGGGTGTGGTGGCTATAAGATATTATAGTGGGGTGTGGTGGATATAAGATATTATAGTGGGGGTGTGGTGGGTATAAGATATTATAGTGGGGGTGTGGTGGGTATAAGATATTATAGTGGGGTGTGGTGGGTATAAAATATTATAGTGTGTTGGGTATAAGATATTATAGTGTGGTGGGTATAAGGTATTATAGTGGGGTGTGGTGAGTATAAGATATTATAGTGGGGGTGTGGTGGGTATAAGGTATTATAGTGGGGGTGTGGTGGGTATAATATATTATAGTGGGGGTGTGGTGGGTATAAGGTATTATAGTGGGGTGTGGTGGGTATAAGGTATTATAGTGGGGGTGTGGTGGGTATAAGATATTATAGTGGGGGTGTGGTCGGTATAAGATATTATATTGTGGTGTTTTGGGTATATGATATTATATTGTGTTGTGGTGGATATAAAATATGATATTATGGTGTGGTGGGTATATGATATTATAGTGGGGTGTGGTGGGTATAAAATATTATAGTGGGGGTGTGGTGGGTATAAGGTATTATAGTGGGGGTGTGGTGGGTATATGGTATTATAGTGGGGGTGTGGTGGGTATAAGGTATTATAGTGGGGGTGTGGTGGGTATAATATATTATAGTGGGGTTGTGGTGGGTATATGGTATTATAGTGGGGGTGTGGTGGGTATAATATATTATAGTGGGGGTGTGGTGGGTATAAGGTATTATAGTGGGGTGTGGTGGGTATAAGGTATTATAGTGGGGGTGTGGTGGGTATAAGATATTATAGTGGGGGTGTGGTCGGTATAAGATATTATATTGTGGTGTTTTGGGTATAAGATATTATATTGTGGTGTTTTGGGTATATGATATTATATTGTGTTGTGGTGGATATAAAATATGATATTATGGTGTGGTGGGTATATGATATTATAGTGGGGTGTGGTGGGTATAAAATATTCAATTGTGATGTGGTGGGTATAGGATATTATATTGGGGTGTAGTGGGTATAGGATATTATAGTGTGGTGGGTGTAAGATATTATAGTGGGGGTGTGGTGGGTATAAGATATTATTGTGGGGATGTGGTGGGTATAAGATATTATAGTGTGGTCGGTATAAGATATTATAGTGTGGTGTGGTGGGTATAAGTTATTATAGTGTGGTGGGTAAAATATGTTATAGTGGGGTGTGGTTGGTATAAGATATTATAGGGGGGTGTGGTGGGTATAAGATATTATAGTGGGGTGTGGTGGGTATAAGATATTATAGTGGGGGTGTGGTGGGTATAAGATATTATAGTGGGGGTGTGGTGGGTATAAGGTATTATAGTGGGGTGTGGTGGGTATAAGTTATTATAGTGGGGTTGTGGTGGGTATAAGATATTATAGCGGGGGTGAGGTGGGTATAATATATTTCATTGGGGTGTGGTCGGTATAATATATTATAGTGTTGTGAGGTGGGTGTAAAAATGTAATAAAGGGGTGTTGTGGGTATAAGGAAGCTGAGGGCACATGACATAACATGGGGAGAATGACGTTAGTTTAGAACATGTGTCTTAGAGAGAGAGAGAGAGAGAGAGATGATGATGATTCAGGTTGTAATAGTATCAACTTCTGGCCTGCTGTCATTAGCCCATCACTAGGCTGAGGCTGGAGAGAATGGATCCCCCCACACCATCTTACACGCACACATGCATGTCAGTATCTACCAAGGCTCATGGGACCATTCTCTAGCTCTGCCCACCAGCCAGTCCTGATATTAATTTGTGTGGTGAGGCAAAGTGAGTTGGTGCTGAAACATGGTGCACTTGTTTGAACTCTACCGTTCTTGCACCTTTTCGAAACCTCTACCCCCCCCTCTCTGTCTAGTTCCTGCTGCCGAGCCCATCGAATATGCACAGTTTCCCTTCTACCTCAACGGGCTCCGCGAGACCCCCCAGTTTGTGGAGGCCATCGAGTCGGTGCGAGCCATCTGCAGTAACTACAGCCGCCAGGGCCTACCCAGCTACCCCAACGGCTACCCCTTCCTCTTCTGGGAGCAGTACGTAGACCTCAGACACTGGCTGCTGCTCTCCATCAGCGTGGTGCTAGCCTGCACCTTCCTCGTCTGTGCCCTCTTTCTGCTCAACCCCTGGACTGCCGGCATCATCGTGAGTACTCACAGGCTAACGCAGAGAGATACACACACACACACTCAGAGAGATGCACACACAGATGCATACAACGACAGCTTTAAACACTCTTGGCATTCTCTCAACCAGCTTCACGTGGAATGCTTTTCCAATTGTCTTGAAGGAGTTCTCACATATCCTGAGCACTTGTTGGCTGCTTTTCCTTCACTCTGCGGTACAACTCATCCCAAACCATATCAATTGGATTGAGGTCAGGTGATTGTGGAGGCCTGGTCATCTGATGTAGCACTTCATCACTCTCCTTCTTAGTCAAGTAGCCCTTACACAGCCTGGAGGTGTGCTGGGTCATTGTCCTGTTGAAAAATAAGTGATAGTCCAAATAAGCCCAAACCAGACGGGATGGAGTATCACTGCAGAATGTTGTGGTAGCAATGCTGGTTTAGTGTGCCTTGAATTCTCAATAAATCTCTGACAATGTCACCAGCAAAGCACCATCACACCTCTTCCTCCATGCGTCATGGTGGGAACCACACGTCCGGAGATCAGCCAATCACCTACTCTGCGTCTCACAAAGACACAGCGGTTGGAACCAAAAATCTCACATTTGGATTCATTAGACCAAAGGACAGATTTACAACAGTCTAATGTCCATTGCTCGTGTTCCTTGGCCCAAGCAAGTCTCTTCTTATTATTGGTGTCCTTTAGAAGTGGTTTCTTGACAGCAATTCAACCATGAAGGCCTGATTCACGCAGTCTTTTCTGAACAGTTGATGTTGAGATGTGTGTGTTTATTGAACTCTGTAAAGGATTTATTTGGGCTGCAATTTCTGAGGCTTGTAACTCTAATAAAGTTGTCCTCTGCTGCAGAGGTAACTATGGGTCTTCCTTTCCTGTGGTGGTCCTCATGAGAAACAGTTTCATCATAGCACTTGATGGTTTTTGCGACTACACTTGAAGAAACTTTAACAGTTCTTGACATTTTCCGCATTGACTGATCTTCATGTCTTAAAGTAATTGTGAACTGTTGTTTCTCTCTTGTTATTTTAGCTGTTCTTTACATAATATGATCTTGGTCTTTTACCAAATTGAGCTATCTTCTGTATACCACCCCTACCTTGTCACAACACAACTGATTGGCTCAAGTAGGAAATAAATTCCACAAATTAACTTTTAACAAGGCACACCTGTTAATTAAAATGCATTCCAGGTGACTACCTCATGAAGCTGGTTGAGAGAATGCTGAGAGTGTGCAAAGCTGTTATCAAGGCAAAGGGTGACTACTTTGAAGAATATAAAATATGTTTTGATTTGCTTAACTTTTTTCGTTACTACATGATTCCATATGTGTTATTCCATAGTGTTGATGTCTTCACTACTATTCTACAATGAAAAAAAATAAATAAAAAATAAAATGAAGAAACCCTTGAATGAGTAGGTGTGTCCAAACTATCGACTGGTACTGTATATATGAATAAAAAAATAAATGACCAAAGTTACAATAGATTGCCATAGATGTTCTGTTAATTACCCAAATTCCTGAAAATTCTGGTAATTTAGGTAAATTACCAGTAGCTTTGTAACCCTACTCATGTGAATGCACACACATGCAAACGCACACACATTCTAAAGCGGCATTCTTTTTGCATTGAATATATGGGCAGAATGTGTGTTGACATCATATATCAGTATAAAGTCCATTTTCATAAATCTGTCAGATTATACTCCTGTAAAAGGAGACTTCCTTATTCCAGAACATTCCAATCTATCAGTTTTAAACCTCCACTCCCATACACTGTGTGACGGTGGGTGTGGAGGGGAGAGAGAGGAAGGTAGGGAGGAGAGAGGTGGTGAGTGGAGGAGAGAGAAGGGATGAAGTGTGTGGAGGAGAAGAGAAGGTTGGAGAGTAGTGGTGAGTGGAAGAGAGGGAAAGGAGGACAGGAGTGGTGAGTGGAGGAGAGTAGTGGTGAGTGGAGGAGAGGGAAAGGAGGACAGGAGTGGTGAGTGGAGGAGAGTAGTGGTGAGTGGAGGAGAGGGAAAGGAGGACAGGAGTGGTGAGTGGAGGAGAGGGAAAGGAGGACAGGAGTGGTGAGTGGAGGAGAGGGAAAGGAGGACAGGAGTGGTGAGTGGAGGAGAGTAGTGGTGAGTGGAGGAGAGGGAAAGGAGGACAGGAGTGGTGAGTGGAGGAGAGTAGTGGTGAGTGGAGGAGAGGGAAAGGAGGACAGGAGTGGTGAGTGGAGGAGAGTAGTGGTGAGTGGAGGAGAGGGAAAGGAGGACAGGAGTGGTAAGTGGAGGAGTGGTGAGTGGAGGAGTGGTGAGTGGAGGAGAGTAGTGGTGAGTGGAGGAGAGGGAAAGGAGGACAGGAGTGGTGAGTGGAGGGGAGGAATGGTGAGTGGAGGAGTGAAGGAGAGGAGTGGTGAGTGGAGGAGAGGGAAAGGAGGACAGGAGTGGTGAGTGGAGGAGAGGGAAAGGAGGAGGAGTGGTGAGTGGAGGAGTGGAGTGGTGAGAAGAGAGAGTGTTGAGTGGAGGAGAGGGAAAGGAGGACAGGAGTGGTGAGTGGAGGAGAGGGAAAGGAGGAGTGGGTGGTGAGGAGTGGAGTGGAGTGGTGAGAAGAGAGAGTGTTGAGTGGAGGAGAGGGAAAGGAGGACAGGAGTGGTGAGTGGAGTGGAGGCGAGGGAAGGGAGGAGAGGGAAGGAAGGATAGGAGTGGTGAGTGGAGGAGAGGAATTGGAGAAGTGAGTGGAGGAGAGGGAAGGGAGGAGAGGGAAGGAAGGATAGGAGTGGTGAGTGGAGGAGAGGAATTGGAGAAGTGAGTGGAGGAGAGGGAAGGGAGGAGAGGGAAGGAAGGATAGGAGTGGTGAGTGGAGGAGAGGAATTGGAGAAGTGAGTGGAGGAGAGGGATGGGAGAAGTGAGTGGAGGAGAGTGAAAGGAGGAGAGGGATGGGAGAAGTGAGTGGAGGAGTGGGAAAGGAGGACAGGAGTGGTGAGTGGAGGAGTGGTGAGTGGAGGAGAGGGAAAGGAGGACGAGTGGTGAGTGGAGGAGTGGAGTGGTGAGTGAAGGAGAGGGAAAGGAGGACAGGAGTGGTGAGTGGAGGAGTAGAGTGGAGGCGAGGGAAGGGAGGAGAGGGAAGGAAGCATAGGAGTGGTGAGTGGAGGAGAGGGATGGGAGAAGTTAGTGGAGGAGAGTGGTGAGTGAAAGGAGGAGAGTAGTGAGTGGAGGAGAGGGATGGGAGAAGTGAGTGGAGGAGAGGGGTGAGTGGAGGAGAGGGATGGGAGAAGTGAGTGGAGGAGAGTGGTGAGTGGAGGAGAGGGAAGGAAAGGGAGGAGTGGTGAGGGGAGGGAAGGGAAGGGAGGAGAAGAGAGACCTGGAGTGGAGGAGAGGAGATCATGCTGCTGTGTTTGTCTAGCCCAGTCCTGTCCCAGTGTTTATCTTGTGCTGTTGTGTTTAGTCTACTCTGTCTCTCCCAGAAACTGACCTAAAATAAATGGGGATAGGACATAAGTTACCCAAGCAACCCGCACTCCCACCTAAAATACAGCCCGTTTCCCTATTTCTCTCCTACACATGTGCCGTAGGGGTTTCCAGTGATACACACATACACACACATGCACTCTCAGAGTTAATTTGGAAAGTATTCAGAACTCTTGACCTTTTCCACATTTTGTTACATTACAGCCCGATTCTAAAGTGAAAACAGTTTTATTGAAATTTTTACAAATGTATAAAATACCTTATTTACATAAGGTGCATCTTATTTACTTACATAAGGTGCATCTTGTTTCCATTGATCATCCTTGAGATGTATATTCCAATCAAGTCATAGAAACCTGTGGTGAATTCAATTAATTGGACATGATTTGGAAATGCACACATCTGTCTATATAAGGTCCACAGTTGACAGTGCATGATCAGAGCAAAAACCAAGCCATGAGGTCGAAGGAATTGTCCTGAGAGCTCCGAGACAGGATTGTGTCGAGGCACAGATCTGAGGAAGGGTACCAAAAAGTGTATGCAGCATTGAAGGTCCCCAAAAACACAGTGTCCTCCATCATTCTTGAATGTAAGAAGTAAGAGCGCTGGCCACCCAGCCAAACTGAGCAATCAGGGGAGAAGGGCCATGGTCAGGGAGGTGACCAAGAACCTGATGGTCAATCTGACAGTGCTCCAGAGTTTGTCTGTGGTGATGGGAGAACCTTTCAGAAGGACAACCATCTCTGCAGAACTCCACCAATCAGGCCTTTATGGTAGAGTGGCCAGACGGAAGCTCGTCCTCAGTCAAAAGCACATTACAGCCCGCTTGGAGTTTGCCAAAAGGCACCTAAAGGACTCTCTGACCATAAGAATCAAGTCTGTTGAAAACAGATTGAAGTCTTTGGCCCGAATGCCAAGCGTCACGTCTGGAGGAAACCTGGCACCATCCCTACGGTGAAGCAATGTGGTGGCAGCATGATATGGGGATGTTTTTCAGCAGCAGGGACTGGGAGACTAGTCAGGATCAAGGGAAAGATGAACAGAGCAAAGTACAGAGAGATCCTTGATGAAAACCTGCTCCAGAACCTCAGTCTGGGGCAAAGCTTCACCTTCCAACAGGACAATAACCCTAAGCATACAGCCAAAAATACACAGGAATGGCTTCGGGACAAGTCTCTGAATGTCTTTGAGTGGCCCAGCCAGAGCCCGGACTTGAACCAGATCGAACATCTCTGGAGAGACCTGAAAATAGCTGTGCAGCGACGCTCCCCATCCAATCTGACAGAGCTTGAGAGGATCTGCAGAGAACAATGGGAGAAGCTCCAAAAATACAGGTGCCAATCTTGTAGCGTCATACCCAAGAATACTTGAGGCTGTAATCACTGCCAAAGTTGCTTTAACAAAGTACTTTGAGTAAAGTGTCTGAATACTTATGTAAATGTAATATTTCAGTATCTTAATACATTTGCAAAAATGTCTAGACATCTGTTTTTGCTTTGTCATTATTGTATTTATTTTGAGTCCCATAGGGCGGCGCACAATTGGCCCAGCATCGTCTGGGCTGTCATTGTAAATAAGAATTTCTGGTACCCAGCAACAGTCAACAAAGAGCTATTTGGAAGATGAATGCTTAAAACAGCAAATGAAAATGTTTGGGGACAGACTTAGTGGAGACAACCCCGCACACTGAAGGTGGTCCTTGGTAAAGATGCCACTCCACCACCTTTGGAAGATCTGTCTTGCCGAAAAAGGTTATAACAATAAAGGTTAACATCAGTGTTCAAAACACTCTTTCTTAACCACGTTTCAGTAATGACCAACACATCTGAATTGGAGCTGTGAACCCACACTTTCAGTTGACCCATTTTACAGCAATTTGTACAGCAATTTCATCGGGTAGCATGAAAAGTAAGCAGGCTGGTTAGAATAGGATGGGAGGCCAAACATCTATTTTTATTTTTTTATTTTACCTTTATTTTACTAGGCAAGTCAGTTAAGAACAAATTCTTATTTTCAATGACAGCCTCAGAGTCCCGAGTGTGGGAACAAACAGTCTGTCCCACGGTTGGGTGAAGAAAGTTTGTAGTCAATAAAGTATGCAGGAGTCATGAGGCAAATAGCAAAATGAACATTAAAAAATAAAATATATAACGACTTGGGGATAGCCATTGTAAGTTCAGAGTCACTCGCCCTAGCAGTGCGTGTGTGCTGGAGGCAAGCGAAAGCTCGGAAGAGATAGGTGAGTGTGGTGGAGGTACCTGTACCAGACAGGGGACAGATCGCCAGGTGGAATCCAAGCAGCAGTGCAGCAGGCAATGGGAGCAGGTGTCACACCCACTTGGGAGAAGCTTTTATTTCTGGAGGCAGATTTCTTGTAGGAAATGCCAGTGAATGATCTTTGAACAGCAGGAGTGGGCTTCAGAGGACGCTTCAAAGACTCTTGTCACTTGTTGGGGTATTGTGTGTAGATCGATGCGGGAAAATACAATACAATTCATTTTAGAATAAGGCTGTAACATAAAAAGTCAAGGGGTCTGAATACTTTCCGAATGCACTGCATACTGTACAATCAATGTCAATATACTTGGTAAAATAATGGTTACTAAACAGTATTCAGCATATTCAGACAGGGCCCATACAATTATCTTTTGAATTTTCCCAAATTATGTTTTATTTTCCCGGTTTTGAATTTCTTTCTGTTTTTTTCCTCTCAATAGTACAATTATTCATAGAGAAACAATGAAAATGGATGTTCTGAATCCATGTCAATTCTTAAATCACATCAGTATAAAATGTTTTAGGTCTGAGGGGAAAACTAACACATTTACATTTTAGAGGGTAAATCCCCTTTAATTGCGCATCTAGCAAGAGAGGAATGTGTTGATCTAGTGACGTTTCTGTTAGGCCTACTGCTGCAGCACGTCATGCCAGATCTTGTAAAACAATTGCCACCCAATTGATACAAATAATCATGATATAGTTCTGCCAGGTAAGGTAAATATTACGTTGTTATGTATAGTATATGTGTTTTATTTGATGACTATCATTTCATTCCAAGTCATCATCTCATCTCTATAGAGCTGCTGTCTATGCCGTCTGACAAAATCACTATTTTAGTAGTTCTTCAAAGTAAATAAGGCATGTGACTGCTGATATATCAACCATAAATCACCCAGATCATGCATTTTCAGGTATAGATATCTTACAAAGCAACTTCTCTCTATCCCTGTCCATCATACATTCTTCTGTCTCTACTCTCCATTTCTGCCTGACACCAGACAGACAGACAGACGGGAGTTAAACGGCAGATGTTGTGTTCCGTTTGTCTTAACCCAGTAGTGGTTAACCAGGTGTGGGATAATGTCAATGTTGCTTTTATTGGGTAGTAGCCGGGAGCGTTATGTTTATGACAGTTTGCAAAGGGGAACAAATGGGGAAAATGCATGTACTTTCAGAATTGCTTGGCGAGCTACTCATAGGTGTGCTACGATCTACCTGTTGGAAACCCCTGCTCTAGCTTTACAAACCAAATAAAATGACAAGTTATGGCGGTGCTTCAAGTTGAACCATTTGCTTTGTCCAGACCAGGCCACCAGTATCCTACCTATCCCCTGTGTCCTAACCCCCATAGCCAAACCCTTACCCCTGCCCTTACCCCTTACCCCCAGCTACAGGCCACACACACACTAGTGATGACTTTGATTCCAGGTATCAATTTGTTAAAAACTATGTATATTATCATTTTTTGCTAGCTCTGGTGTTTGTCATCCACATTTTCTCATGATCTCTCTTGTCTGTCTGCAGCAGACATATAGTTAGCAATATGCTTGGAACATCAAATTGCAATAAAATCGCAGTATCAAAATGTATTATATTGTGAGAACTCTTGGCAATTCCAAGCGCTAACACACACATACACACACATACACACACATACACACACATACACACACATACACACACATACACACACATACACACACATACACACGCATACACACGCATACACACGCATACACACACATACACACACATACACACACATACACACACATACACACACATACACACACACACACATACACACACACACATACACACACATACACACGCATACACACGCATACACACGCATACACACACATACACACACATACACACACATACACACACATACACACGCATACACACACATACACACACATACACACACATACACACACATACACACACATACACACACAGGTTGTTCTTCTTTTCTTGTGGGGACCTAAAATACATTTCCATTCGAAATCCTATTTTCCCTAACCCGTAACCTAAACCTAGCCACGAATCCCTTACCCTAACCCTAATTCTAACCTTCATTTTAACCCTAATCCTAAACCTAACCCCTACATTTAAAATAGACTTTATCCTAATGGGGACGTGGGAAATGTCTCCACGAGGGAGAATTTTCCTTGTTTTACTATCCTTGTGGGGATTTCGGAGTATTTTAGTTCCCGACAAGTTTAGAAGGACCAACCCACACACACAGCCCACACATGTTTTGCTGTGTTTTGGATGGGACGTTAAACAGGTGACCTGACTCTCTGAGGTCACTAAATATGACATTGCACTTATTGTAAGAGTAGGGGTGTTAACCCCGTTGTCATGGCTAAATTACCAATCTGGCCCTCATACCATCATGGCCACCTAATCATCCCCAGCTTCCAATTGGCTCATTCATCTCCTCTCCCCTGTAACTATTCCCCGGGTCGTTGCTGTAAATGAGAATGTGTTCTCAATCAACTTACCTGGTAAAATAAGGGTAAAATCAAACCTTTAAATATCCTTGAGGAGACCCTAAATAAATTTCCATTCAAAATGCTATTTTCCCTAAACCTAACCTTAACCTCTAACTCTTAACTCTAAACCCTAAACCTAATGGCCTTTGTCCTCATGGGGATGTGGTTCTTGGTTCGAGGGAGAATTTTCCTTGTTTTACTATCCTTGTGGGGACTTTGGGGGATTTTGTCTCTGATGACCGTAGAGATGTTTGGATTCATGCTGGGGTTGTTCCCTGCGTTAAAACTGTAGATGGTCTCTAATGGTCATTAACGGTTGTGTTGCGGTCTGTCTGTTTCAGGTCCTGGTCCTGTCTCTGATGACCGTGGAGCTGTTTGGTATGATGGGGCTGATAGGGATCAAGCTCAGTGCTGTTCCTGTGGTCATCCTCATCGCCTCTGTCGGCATAGGAGTAGAGTTCACTGTACATGTTGCTCTAGTGAGTACACACACACACACACACACACACACAACGTCTTTTACTATCCTTGTGGGGACCCAAAATCCTATTTTCTATAAACCCTAACCCAAAACACCTTAACCCCTAACCATAGCTTAACCCTAACTGTAAACCTAACCCCTAAGCCTAAAATAGCTTAACATAACACACACACACACACAAAGTGTTTTGTATATTTTCAAATGACATGATAGTTTTTCTGATTAGTTGTGTGTACGTTGCAGGCGTTCCTCACAGCGATAGGGGACCGTAACAGGCGGGCAGTGCTGGCGTTAGAACACATGTTTGCTCCTGTGTTGGACGGAGCCTTCTCTACTCTACTAGGAGTCCTCATGCTAGCAGGCTCTGAGTTTGACTTCATCGTCAGGTGAGTGTGACCACTTTTGGGACACACACACATACACAATAACACACATAGAGTACACACGCACATGAACACATACACTCATGCACAAAGACTACATGCACACTCAAATACACATGCACACACTCATGGAAAGAGACTCAAACTCTCTCACACTCTACAAGTAAAGCACAAAACAATTTGACATCATAAACAATTGCATTTATAAGTTTTATTGACAAATGTGAATTTTAAAAATGTTAGCAAAAGCCTGATATCAATAAATTCATATGAATGCTGTAAGTACAGACATTGTTTGCTCAGTGGGAAATTAATGTCAAACTAGTTTGTGACAGCAACTATGTGATCTTCATGTCCTGGGATTTCCTGTGATTTTCTATGTAGAAGAACCCCTTACAGTATTATAGACACTATGTCCTGGGGTTTCCTGTGATCTTCTATGTAGAAGTACCCCTTACATTATTATAGACACTATGTCCTGGGGTTTCCTGTGATCTTCATTGTAGAAGAACCCCTTACATTATTATAGACACTATGTCCTGGGGTTTCCTGTGATCTTCTGTGTAGAAGAACCCCTTACAGTATTATAGCCACTATGTCCTGGGGTTTCCTGTGATCTTCATTGTAGAAGAACCCCTTACAGTATTATAGACACTATGTCCTGTGGTTTCCTGTGATCTTCTATGTAGAAGAACCTCTTACAGTATTATAGACACTATGTCCTGTGGTTTCATGTGCTCTTCTATGTAGAAGAACCCCTTACAGTATTATAGACACTATGTCCTGGGGTTTCATGTGATCTTCTGTGTAGAAGAACCCCTTACAATATTATAGACACTATGCCCTGGGGTTTCATGTGATCTTCTATGTAGAATAACCACTTACAGTATAATAGACACTATGTCCTGTGGTTTCCTGTGATCTTCTATGTAGAAGAACCCCTTACAGTATTATAGACACTATGTCCTGGGGTTTCCTGTGATCTTCATTGTAGAAGAACCCCTTACAGTATTATAGACACTATGTCCTGTGATCTTCTATGTAGAAGAACCTCTTACAGTATTATAGACACTATGTCCTGTGGTTTCGTGTGATCTTCTATGTAGAAGAACCCCTTACAGTATTATAGACACTATGTCCTGTGGTTTCCTGTGATCTTCTATGTAGAAAAACACCTTACAGTATTATAGACACTGGGGTTTCCTGTGATATTCTATGTAGAAGAACCCCTGACAGTATTATAGACACTATGTCCTGGGGTTTCCTGTGATCTTCTGTGTAGAAGAAAGAACCCCTTACAGTATTATAGACACTATGTCCTGGGGTTTCCTGTGATCTTCATTGTAGAATAACCCCTGACAGTATTATAGACACTATGTCCTGGGTTTCCTGTGATCTTCATTGTAGAAGAACCCCTTACAGTATTATAGACACTTTGTCCTGGGGTTTCCTGTGATTTTCTGTGTAGAAGAACCCATGTCAGTATTATAGACACTATGTCCTGGGGTTTCCTGTGATCTTCTATGTAGAAGAACCCCTGACAGTATTATAGACACTATGTCCTGGGGTTTCCTGTGATTTTCTGTGTAGAAGAACCCATGTCAGTATTATAGACACTATGTCCTGGGGTTTCCTGATCTTCTATGTAGAAGAACCCCTTACAGTATTATAGCCAATATGTCCTGGGGTTTCCTGTGATATTCTATGTAGAAGAACCCCTGACAGTATTATAGACACTATGTCCTGGGGTTTCCTGTGATCTTCTGTGTAGAAGAACCCCTTACAGTATTATAGACACTATGTCCTGGGGTTTCCTGTGATCTTCTATGTAGAAGAACCCCTTACAGTATTATAGCCACTATGTCCTGGGGTTTCCTGTGATCTTCTATGTAGAAGTACCCCTTACATTATTATAGACACTATGTCCTGGGGTTTCCTGTGATCTTCATTGTAGAAGAACCCCTTACATTATTATAGACACTATGTCCTGGGGTTTCCTGTGATCTTCTGTGTAGAAGAACCCCTTACAGTATTATAGCCACTATGTCCTGGGGTTTCCTGTGATCTTCATTGTAGAAGAACCCCTTACAGTATTATAGACACTATGTCCTGTGGTTTCCTGTGATCTTCTATGTAGAAGAACCTCTTACAGTATTATAGACACTATGTCCTGTGGTTTCATGTGCTCTTCTATGTAGAAGAACCCCTTACAGTATTATAGACACTATGTCCTGGGGTTTCATGTGATCTTCTGTGTAGAAGAACCCCTTACAGTATTATAGACACTATGCCCTGGGATTTCATGTGATCTTCTATGTAGAATAACCACTTACAGTATAATAGACACTATGTCCTGTGGTTTCCTGTGATCTTCTATGTAGAAGAACCCCTTACAGTATTATAGACACTATGTCCTGGGGTTTCCTGTGATCTTCATTGTAGAAGAACCCCTTACAGTATTATAGACACTATGTCCTGTGATCTTCTATGTAGAAGAACCTCTTACAGTATTATAGACACTATGTCCTGTGGTTTCGTGTGATCTTCTATGTAGAAGAACCCCTTACAGTATTATAGACACTATGTCCTGTGGTTTCCTGTGATCTTCTATGTAGAAAAACACCGTACAGTATTATAGACACTGGGGTTTCCTGTGATATTCTATGTAGAAGAACCCCTGACAGTATTATAGACACTATGTCCTGGGGTTTCCTGTGATCTTCTGTGTAGAAGAAAGAACCCCTTACAGTATTATAGACACTATGTCCTGGGGTTTCCTGTGATCTTCATTGTAGAATAACCCCTGACAGTATTATAGACACTATGTCCTGGGTTTCCTGTGATCTTCATTGTAGAAGAACCCCTTACAGTATTATAGACACTTTGTCCTGGGGTTTCCTGTGATTTTCTGTGTAGAAGAACCCATGTCAGTATTATAGACACTATGTCCTGGGGTTTCCTGTGATCTTCTATGTAGAAGAACCCCTGACAGTATTATAGACACTATGTCCTGGGGTTTCCTGTGATTTTCTGTGTAGAAGAACCCATGTCAGTATTATAGACACTATGTCCTGGGGTTTCCTGATCTTCTATGTAGAAGAACCCCTTACAGTATTATAGCCAATATGTCCTGGGGTTTCCTGTGATATTCTATGTAGAAGAACCCCTGACAGTATTATAGACACTATGTCCTGGGGTTTCCTGTGATCTTCTGTGTAGAAGAACCCCTTACAGTATTATAGACACTATGTCCTGGGGTTTCCTGTGATCTTCTATGTAGAAGAACCCCTTACAGTATTATAGCCACTATGTCCTGGGGTTTCCTGTGATCTTCTATGTAGAATAACCACTTACAGTATTATAGACACTATGTCCTGTGGTTTCATGTGATCTTCTATGTAGAATAACCACTTACAGTATAATAGACACTATGTCCTGTGGTTTCCTGTGATCTTCTATGTAGAAGAACCTCTTACAGTATTATAGACACTATGTCCTGTGGTTTCATGTGATCTTCTATGTAGAATAACCACTTACAGTATAATAGACACTATGTCCTGTGGTTTCCTGTGATCTTCTGTGTAGAAGAACCCCTTACAGTATTATAGCCACTATGTCCTGGGGTTTCCTGTGATCTTCATTGTAGAATAACCCCTTACAGTATTATAGACACTATGCCCTGTGGTTTCCTGTGATCTTCTATGTAGAAGAACCCCTTACAGTATTATAGACACTATGTCCTGGGGTTTCCTGTGATCTTCATTGTAGAAGAACCCCTTACAGTATTATAGACACTATGTCCTGTGATCTTCTATGTAGAAGAACCTATTACAGTATTATAGACACTATGTCCTGTGGTTTCGTGTGATCTTCTATGTAGAAGAACCCCTTACAGTATTATAGACACTATGTCCTGTGGTTTCCTGTGATCTTCTATGTAGAAAAACACCTTACAGTATTATAGACACTATGTCCTGGGGTTTCCTGTGATCTTCATTGTAGAATAATCCCTGACTGTATTATAGCCACTATGTCCTGGGTTTCCTGTGATCTTCATTGTAGTAGAATAACCCCTTACAGTATTATAGACACTATGTCCTGGGGTTTCCTGTGATCTTCTGTGTAGAAGAACCCCTTACAGTATTATAGACACTATGCCCTGGGGTTTCTGTGATATTCTATGTCGAAGAACCCCTGACAGTATTATAGACACTATGTCCTGGGGTTTCCTGTGATCTTCTATGTAGAAGAACCCCTTACAGTATTATAGACACTATGTCCTGTGGTTTCGTGTGATCTTCTATGTAGAAAAACCACTTACAGTATTATAGACACTATGTCCTGTGGTTTCCTGTGATCTTCTATGTAGAATAACCACTTACAGTATAATAGACACTATGTCCTGTGGTTTCCTGTGATCTTCTATGTAGAAGAACCCCTTACATTATTATAGACACTATTTCCTGGGGTTTCCTGTGATCTTCTGTGTAGAAGAACCTCTTACAGTATTATAGACACTATGTCCTGTGGTTTCATGTGATCTTCTATGTAGAATAACCACTTACAGTATAATAGACACTATGTCCTGTGGTTTCCTGTGATCTTCTATGTAGAAGAACCCCTTACAGTATTATAGACACTATGTCCTGTGGTTTCCTGTGATCTTCTATGTAGAAGAACCCCTTACAGTATTATAGACACTATGTCCTGGGGTTTCATGTGATCTTCTGTGTAGAAGAACCCCTTACAGTGTTATAGACACGATGTCCTGTGGTTTCCTGTGATCTTCTATGTAGAAGAACCCCTTACAGTATTATAGACACTATGTCCTGGGGTTTCCTGTGATCTTCATTGTAGAAGAACCCCTTACAGTATTATAGACACTATGTCCTGGGGTTTCCTGTGATCTTCTGTGTAGAAGAACCCCTTACAGTATTATAGACACTATGCCCTGGGGTTTCTGTGATATTCTATGTCGAAGAACCCCTGACAGTATTATAGACACTATGTCCTGTGATCTTCTATGTAGAATAACCTCTTACAGTATTATAGACACTATGTCCTGTGGTTTCGTGTGATCTTCTATGTAGAAGAACCCCTTACAGTATTATAGACACTATGTCCTGTGGTTTCCTGTGATCTTCTATGTAGAAAAACACCTTACAGTATTATAGACACTATGTCCTGGGGTTTCCTGTGATATTCTATGTAGAAGAACCCCTGACAGTATTATAGACACTATGTCCTGGGGTTTCCTGTGATCTTCTGTGTAGAAGAACCCCTTACAGTATTATAGGCACTATGTCCTGGGGTTTCCTGATCTTCTATGTAGAAGAATTCCTTACAGTATTATAGACACTATGTCCTGGGGTTTCCTGTGATCTTCATTGTAGAATAACCCCTGACAGTATTATAGACACTATGTCCTGGGTTTCCTGTGATCTTCATTGTAGAAGAACCCCTTACAGTATTATAGACACTATGTCCTGGGGTTTCCTGTGATCTTCTGTGTAGAAGAACCCCTTACAGTATTATAGACACTATGCCCTGGGGTTTCTGTGATATTCTATGTCGAAGAACCCCTGACAGTATTATAGACACTATGTCCTGGGGTTTCCTGTGATTTTCTGTGTAGAAGAACCCCTTACAGTATTATAGACACTATGTCCTGTGGTTTCCTGTGATCTTCTATGTAGAAGAACCCCTTACAGTATTATAGACACTATGTCCTGGGGTTTCCTGATCTTCTATGTAGAAGAACCCCTTACGGTATTATAGACACTATGTCCTGGGGTTTCCTGATCTTCTATGTAGAAGAACCCCTTACAGTATTATAGACACGATGTCCTGTGGTTTCCTGTGATCTTCTATGTAGAAGTACCTCTTACAGTATTATATACACTATGTCCTGGGGTTTCATGTTATCTTCATTGTAGAAGAACCCCTTACAGTATTATTGACACTATGTCCTGTGGTTTCCTGTGATCTTCTGTGTAGAATAACCCCTTACAGTATTATAGACACTATGTCCTGTGGTTTCCTGTGATTTTCTATGTAGAAGTACCCCTGACAGTGTTATAGACACTATGTCCTGGGGTTTCCTGTGATCTGATGTGTAGAAGAACCCCTTACAGTATTATAGACACTATGTCCTGGGGTTTCCTGATCTTCTATGTAGAAGGATCCTCTTACAGTATTATATACACTATGTCCTGGGGTTTCATGTGATCTTCATTGTAGAAGAACCCCTTACAGTATTATCAACACTATGTCCTGTGGTTTCCTGTGATCTTCTGTGTAGAATAACCCCTTACAGTATTATAGACACTATGTCCTGTGGTTTCCTGTGATTTTCTATGTAGAAGTACCCCTGACAGTGTTATAGACACTATGTCCTGGGGTTTCCTGTGATCTTCTGTGTAGAAGAACCCCTTACAGTATTATAGACACTATGTCCTGGGGTTTCCTGATCTTCTATGTAGAAGAACCCCTTACAGTATTATAGACACTATGTCCTGGGGTTTCCTGTGATCTTCTGTGTAGAAGAACCCCTTACAGTATTATAGACACTATGTCCTGTGGTTTCCTGTGATTTTCTATGTAGAAGAACCCCTGACAGTGTTATAGACACTATGTCCTGGGGTTTCCTGTGATCTTCTGTGTAGAAGAACCCCTTACAGTATTATAGACACTATGTCCTGGGGTTTCCTGAACCCCTTACAGTATTATAGACACGATGTCCTGTGGTTTCCTGTGATCTTCTATGTAGAAGAACCTCTTACAGTATTATATACACTATGTCCTGGGGTTTCCTGATCTTCTATGTAGAAGAACCCCTTACAGTATTATAGACACTATGTCCTGGGGTTTCCTGTGATCTTCATTGTAGAAGAACCCCTTACAGTATTATAGACACTATGTCCTGGGGTTTCCTGTGATCTTCTATGTAGAAAAACCCCTTACAGTATTATAGGCACAATGTCCTGTGGTTTCCTGTGATCTTCTATGTAGAAGAACCCCTTACAGTATTATAGACACTATGTCCTGTGGTTTCCTGTGATCTTCTATGTAGAAGAACCCCTTACAGTATTATAGACACTATGTCAGGGGGTTTCCTGTGATCTTCTGTGTAGAAGAACCCCTTACAGTATTATAGACACTATGTCCTGGGGTTTCCTGTGATCTTCTATGTAGAAGAACCCCTTACAGTATTATAGACACTATGTCCTGTGGTTTCCTGTGATCTTCTATGTAGAAGAACCCCTTACAGTATTATAGACACTATGTCCTGGGGTTTCCTGATCTTCTATGTAGAAGAACCCCTGACAGTATTATAGACACGATGTCCTGTGGTTTCCTGTGATCTTCTATGTAGAAGAACCTCTTATAGTATTATATACACTATGTCCTGGGGTTTCATGTGATCTTCATTGTAGAAGAACCCCTTACAGTATTATCGACACTATGTCCTGTGGTTTCCTGTGATCTTCTGTGTAGAATAACCCCTTACAGTATTATAGACACTATGTCCTGTGGTTTCCTGTGATCTTCTATGTAGAAGAACCCCTTACAGTATTATAGACACTATGTCCTGTGGTTTCCTGTGATCTTCTGTGTAGAATAACCCCTTACAGTATTATAGACACTATGTCCTGGGGTTTCCTGATCTTCTATGTAGAAGAACCCCTTACAGTATTATAGACACTATGTCCTGGGGTTTCCTGTGATCTTCTGTGTAGAAGAACCCCTTACAGTATTATAGACACTATGTCCTGTGGTTTCCTGTGATTTTCTATGTAGAAGTACCCCTGACAGTGTTATAGACACTATGTCCTGGGGTTTCCTGTGATCTTCTGTGTAGAAGAACCCCTTACAGTATTATAGACACTATGTCCTGGGGTTTCCTGATCTTCTATGTAGAAGAACCCCTTACAGTATTATAGACACTATGTCCTGGGGTTTCCTGTGATCTTCTGTTTAGAAGAACCCCTTACAGTATTATAGACACTGTCCTGTGGTTTCCTGTGATTTTCTATGTAGAAGAACCCCTGACAGTGTTATAGACACTATGTCCTGGGGTTTCCTGTGATCTTCTGTGTAGAAGAACCCCTTACAGTATTATAGACACTATGTCCTGGGGTTTCCTGAACCCCTTACAGTATTATAGACACTATGTCCTGGGGTTTCCTGATCTTCTATGTAGAAGAACCCCTTACAGTATTATAGACACGATGTCCTGTGGTTTCCTGTGATCTTCTATGTAGAAGAACCTCTTACAGTATTATATACACTATGTCCTGGGGTTTCATGTGATCTTCATTGTAGAAGAACCCCTTACAGTATTATAGACACTATGTCCTGTGGTTTCCTGTGATCTTCTGTGTAGAATAACCCCTTACAGTATTATAGACACTATGTCCTGGGGTTTCCTGATCTTCTATGTAGAAGAACCCCTTACAGTATTATAGACACTATGTCCTGGGGTTTCCTGTGATCTTCTGTGTAGAAGAACCCCTTACAGTATTATAGACACTATGTCCTGTGGTTTCCTGTGATTTTCTATGTAGAAGTACCCCTGACAGTGTTATAGACACTATGTCCTGGGGTTTCCTGTGATCTTCTGTGTAGAAGAACCCCTTACAGTATTATAGACACTGTGTCCTGGGGTTTCCTGATCTTCTATGTAGAAGAACCCCTTACAGTATTATAGACACTATGTCCTGGGGTTTCCTGTGATCTTCATTGTAGAAGAACCCCTTACAGTATTATAGACACGATGTCCTGTGGTTTCCTGTGATCTTCTATGTAGAAGAACCTCTTACAGTATTATATACACTATGTCTTGGGTTTTCATGTGATCTTCTATGTAGAATAACCACTTACAGTATTATAGACACGATGTCCTGTGGTTTCCTGTGATCTTCTATGTAGAAGAACCTCTTACAGTATTATATACACTATGTCCTGGGGTTTCATGTGATCTTCATTGTAGAAGAACCCCTTACAGTATTATAGACACTATGTCCTGTGGTTTCCTGTTATCTTCTGTGTAGAATAACCCCTTACAGTATTATAGACACTATGTCCTGGGGTTTCCTGATCTTCTATGTAGAAGAACCCCTTACAGTATTATAGACACTATGTCCTGGGGTTTCCTGTGATCTTCTGTGTAGAAGAACCCCTTACAGTATTATAGACACTATGTCCTGTGGTTTCCTGTGATTTTCTATGTAGAAGTACCCCTGACAGTGTTATAGACACTATGTCCTGGGGTTTCCTGTGATCTTCTGTGTAGAAGAACCCCTTACAGTATTATAGACACTATGTCCTGTGGTTTCCTGTGATTTTCTATGTAGAAGTACCCTGACAGTGTTATAGACACTATGTCCTGGGGTTTCCTGTGATCTTCTGTGTAGAAGAACCCTTACAGTATTATAGACACTATGTCCTGGGGTTTCCTGATCTTCTATGTAGAAGAACCCCTTACAGTATTATAGACACTATGTCCTGGGGTTTCCTGTGATCTTCTGTTTAGAAGAACCCCTTACAGTATTATAGACACTGTCCTGTGGTTTCCTGTGATTTTCTATGTAGAAGAACCCCTGACAGTGTTATAGACACTATGTCCTGGGGTTTCCTGTGATCTTCTGTGTAGAAGAACCCCTTACAGTATTATAGACACTATGTCCTGGGGTTTCCTGAACCCCTTACAGTATTATAGACACTATGTCCTGGGGTTTCCTGATCTTCTATGTAGAAGAACCCCTTACAGTATTATAGACACGATGTCCTGTGGTTTCCTGTGATCTTCTATGTAGAAGAACCTCTTACAGTATTATATACACTATGTCCTGGGGTTTCATGTGATCTTCATTGTAGAAGAACCCCTTACAGTATTATAGACACTATGTCCTGTGGTTTCCTGTGATCTTCTGTGTAGAATAACCCCTTACAGTATTATAGACACTATGTCCTGGGGTTTCCTGATCTTCTATGTAGAAGAACCCCTTACAGTATTATAGACACTATGTCCTGGGGTTTCCTGTGATCTTCTGTGTAGAAGAACCCCTTACAGTATTATAGACACTATGTCCTGTGGTTTCCTGTGATTTTCTATGTAGAAGTACCCCTGACAGTGTTATAGACACTATGTCCTGGGGTTTCCTGTGATCTTCTGTGTAGAAGAACCCCTTACAGTATTATAGACACTATGTCCTGTGGTTTCCTGTGATTTTCTATGTAGAAGTACCCCTGACAGTGTTATAGACACTATGTCCTGGGGTTTCCTGTGATCTTCTGTGTAGAAGAACCCCTTACAGTATTATAGACACTATGTCCTGGGGTTTCCTGATCTTCTATGTAGAAGAACCCCTTACAGTATTATAGACACTATGTCCTGGGGTTTCCTGTGATCTTCTGTTTAGAAGAACCCCTTACAGTATTATAGACACTGTCCTGTGGTTTCCTGTGATTTTCTATGTAGAAGAACCCCTGACAGTGTTATAGACACTATGTCCTGGGGTTTCCTGTGATCTTCTGTGTAGAAGAACCCCTTACAGTATTATAGACACTATGTCCTGGGGTTTCCTGAACCCCTTACAGTATTATAGACACTATGTCCTGGGGTTTCCTGATCTTCTATGTAGAAGAACCCCTTACAGTATTATAGACACGATGTCCTGTGGTTTCCTGTGATCTTCTATGTAGAAGAACCTCTTACAGTATTATATACACTATGTCCTGGGGTTTCATGTGATCTTCATTGTAGAAGAACCCCTTACAGTATTATAGACACTATGTCCTGTGGTTTCCTGTGATCTTCTGTGTAGAATAACCCCTTACAGTATTATAGACACTATGTCCTGGGGTTTCCTGATCTTCTATGTAGAAGAACCCCTTACAGTATTATAGACACTATGTCCTGGGGTTTCCTGTGATCTTCTGTGTAGAAGAACCCTTACAGTATTATAGACACTATGTCCTGTGGTTTCCTGTGATTTTCTATGTAGAAGTACCCCTGACAGTGTTATAGACACTATGTCCTGGGGTTTCCTGTGATCTTCTGTGTAGAAGAACCCTTACAGTATTATAGACACTGTGTCCTGGGGTTTCCTGATCTTCTATGTAGAAGAACCCCTTACAGTATTATAGACACTATGTCCTGGGGTTTCCTGTGATCTTCATTGTAGAAGAACCCCTTACAGTATTATAGACACGATGTCCTGTGGTTTCCTGTGATCTTCTATGTAGAAGAACCTCTTACAGTATTATATACACTATGTCTTGGGTTTTCATGTGATCTTCTATGTAGAATAACCACTTACAGTATTATAGACACGATGTCCTGTGGTTTCCTGTGATCTTCTATGTAGAAGAACCTCTTACAGTATTATATACACTATGTCCTGGGGTTTCATGTGATCTTCATTGTAGAAGAACCCCTTACAGTATTATAGACACTATGTCCTGTGGTTTCCTGTTATCTTCTGTGTAGAATAACCCCTTACAGTATTATAGACACTATGTCCTGGGGTTTCCTGATCTTCTATGTAGAAGAACCCCTTACAGTATTATAGACACTATGTCCTGGGGTTTCCTGTGATCTTCTGTGTAGAAGAACCCCTTACAGTATTATAGACACTATGTCCTGTGGTTTCCTGTGATTTTCTATGTAGAAGTACCCCTGACAGTGTTATAGACACTATGTCCTGGGGTTTCCTTTTATCTTCTGTGTAGAAGAACCCCTTACAGTATTATAGACACTATGTCCTGGGGTTTCCTGATCTTCTATGTAGAAGAACCCCTTACAGTATTATAGACACTATGTCCTGGGGTTTCCTGTGATCTTCTATGTAGAAGAACCTCTTACAGTATCATATACACTATGTCTTGGGTTTTCATGTGATCTTCTATGTAGAATAACCACTTACAGTATTATAGACACTATGTCCTGGGGTTTCCTGTGATCTTCTATGTAGAAAAACCCCTTACAGTATTATAGGCACAATGTCCTGTGGTTTCCTGTGATTTTCTATGTAGAAGAACCCCTGACAGTGTTATAGACACTATGTCCTGGGGTTTCCTGTGATCTTCTGTGTAGAAGAACCCCTTACAGTATTATAGACACTATGTCCTGGGGTTTCCTGATCTTCTATGTAGAAGAACCCCTTACAGTATTATAGACACTATGTCCTGGGGTTTCCTGTGATCTTCATTGTAGAAGAACCCCTTACAGTATTATAGACACAATGTCCTGTGGTTTCTTGTGATCTTCTATGTAGAAGAACCTCTTCCAGTATTATAGACACTATGTCCTGTGGTTTCCTGTGATCTTCTGTGTAGAAGAACCCCTTACAGTATTATAGACACTATGTCCTGGGGTTTCCTGTGATCTTCTATGTAGAAGAACCTCTTACAGTATTATATACACTATGTCCTGGGGTTTCATGTGATCTTCATTGTAGAAGAACCCCTTACAGTATTATCGACACTATGTCCTGTGGTTTCCTGTGATCTTCTGTGTAGAAGAACCCCTTACAGTATTATAGACACTATGTCCTGGGGTTTCCTGTGATCTTCTATGTAGAAAAACCCCTTACAGTATTATAGACACTATGTCCTGGGGTTGCCTGTGATCTTCTATGTAGAAGAACCCCTGGCAGTATTATAGACACTATGTCCTGGGGTTTCCTGTGAACTTCTATGTAGAAGAACCCCTTACAGTATTATAGACACTATGTCCTGGGGTTTCCTGATTTTCTATGTAGAAGAACCCCTTACAGTTTTATAGACACTATGTCCTGGGGTTTCCTGTGATCTTCATTGTAGAAGAACCCCTTACAGTATTATAGACACGATGTCCTGTGGTTTCCTGTGATCTTCTATGTAGAAGAACCTCTTACAGTATTATAGATACTATGTCCTGGGGTTTAATGTGACCTTCTATGTAGAATACCCACTTACAGTATTATAGACACTATGTCCTGGGGTTTGCTGTGATCTTCTATGAAGAAGAACCCCTTACAGTATTATAGACACAATGTCCTGGGGTTTCCTGTGATTTTCTATGTAGAAGAACCCCTTACAGTATTATAGACACTATGTCCTGGGGTTTCCTGTGATTTTCATTGTAGAAGAACCCCTTACAGTATTATAGACACGATGTCCTGTGGTTTCCTGTGATCTTCTATGTAGAAGAACCTCTTACAGTATTATAGACACTATGCCCTGGGGTTTCATGTGATCTTCTATGTAGAATAACCACTTACAGTATTATAGACACTATGTCCTGGGGTTTCCTGCAATCTTCTATGTAGAAGAACCCCTTACAGTATTATAGACACAATGTCCGGTGGTTTCCTGTGAACTTCTATGTAGAAGAACCCCTTACAGTATTATAGACACTATGTCCTGTGGTTTCCTGTGATCTTCTATGTAGAAGAACCCCTTACAGTATTATAGACACTATGTCAGAGGGTTTCCTGTGATCTTCTGTGTAGAAGAACCCCTTACAGTATTATAGACACCATGTTCTGGGGTTTCCTGTGATCTTCTATGTAGAAGAACCTCTTACAGTATTATAGACACTATGCCCTGGGGTTTCCTGTGATCTTCTATGTAGAATAACCACTTACAGTATTATAGACACTATGTCCTGGGGTTTCCTGCAATCTTCTATGTAGAAGAACCCCTTACAGTATTATAGACACAATGTCCGGTGGTTTCCTGTGAACTTCTATGTAGAAGAACCCCTTACAGTATTATAGACACTATGTCCTGTGGTTTCCTGTGATCTTCTATGTAGAAGAACCCCTTACAGTATTATATACACTATGTCCTGTGGATTCCTGTGATCTTCTGTGTAGAAGAACTCCTTATAGTATTATAGACACTATGTCCTGGGGTTTCCTGTGATTTTCATTGTAGAAGAACCCCTTACAGTATTATAGACACGATGTCCTGTGGTTTCCTGTGATCTTCTATGTAAAAGAACCTCTTACAGTATTATAGACACTATGCCCTGGGGTTTCATGTGATCTTCTATGTAGAATAACCACTTACAGTATTATAGACACGATGTCCTGTGGTTTCCTGTGATCTTCTATGTAGAAGAACCCCTTACAGTATTATAGACACTATGTCCGGTGGTTTCCTGTGATCTTCTATGTAGAAGAACCCCTTACAGTATTATAGACACTATGTCCTGTGGTTTCCTGTGATCTTCTATGTAGAAGAACCCCTAAGTCGCTCTGGATAAGAGCGTCTGCTAAATGACTTAAATGTAAATGTATTATAGACACTATGTCCTGGGGTTTCCTGTGATCTTCTGTGTAGAAGAACCCCTGACAGTATTATAGACACTATGTCCTGTGGTTTCCTGTGATCTTCTGTGTAGAAGAACCTCTTACAGTATTATAGACACTATGTCAGGGGGTTTCCTGTGATCTTCTGTGTAGAAGAACCCCTTACAGTATTATAGACACTATGTCCTGGGGTTTCCTGTGATATTCTATGTAGAAGAACCCCTTACAATATTATAGATACTATGTCATGGGGTTTCCTGATTCTCTATGTAGAAGAACCCCTTACAGTTTTATAGACACTATGTCCTGGGGTTTCCTGTGATCTTCTGTGTAGAAGAACCCCTTACAGTATTATAGACACCATGTTCTGGGGTTTCCTGTGATCTTCTATGTAGAAGAACCTCTTACAGTATTATAGACACTATGCCCTGGGGTTTCATGTGATCTTCTATGTAGAATAACCACTTACAGTATTATAGACACTATGTCCTGGGGTTTCCTGCAATCTTCTATGTAGAAGAACCCCTTACAGTATTATAGACACAATGTCCGGTGGTTTCCTGTGAACTTCTATGTAGAAGAACCCCTTACAGTATTATAGACACTATGTCCTGTGGTTTCCTGTGATCTTCTATGTAGAAGAACCCCTTACAGTATTATATACACTATGTCCTGTGGATTCCTGTGATCTTCTGTGTAGAAGAACCCCTTACAGTATTACAGACACTATGTCAGGGGGTTTCCTGTGATCTTCTGTGTAGAAGAACCCCTTACAGTATTATAGACACTATGTCCTGGGGTTTCCTGTGATATTCTATGTAGAAGAACCCCTTACAATATTATAGATACTATGTCCTGGGGTTTCCTGATCCTCTATGTAGAAGAACCCCTTACAGTATTATAGCCACTATGTCCTGGGGTTTCCTGTGATCTTCATTGTAGAAGAGCCCCTTACAGTATTATAGACACTATGTCCTGTGCTTTCCTGCGATCTTCTATGTAGAAGAACCCCTTACAGTATTATAGACACTATGTCCTGTGGTTTCCTGTGATCTTCTATGTAGAATAACCTCTTACAGTATTATAGACACTATGCCCTGGGGTTTCATGTGATCTTCTATGTAGAATAACCACTTACAGTATTATAGACACGATGTCCTGTGGTTTCCTGTGATCTTCTATGTAGAAGAACCCCTTACAGTATTATAGACACTATGTCCGGTGGTTTCCTGTGATCTTCTATGTAGAAGAACCCCTTACAGTATTATAGACACTATGTCCTGTGGTTTCCTGTGATCTTCTATGTAGAAGAACCTCTTACAGTATTATAGACACTATGCCCTGGTATTTCATGTGATCTTCTATGTAGAATAACCACTTACAGTATTATAGACACGATGTCCTGTGGTTTCCTGTGATCTTCTATGTAGAATAACCCCTTACAGTATTATAGACACTATGTCCGGTGGTTTCCTGTGATCTTCTATGTAGAAGAACCCCTTACAGTATTATAGACACTATGTCCTGTGGTTTCCTGTGATCTTCTGTGTAGAAGAACCTCTTACAGTATTATAGACACTATGCCCTGGTGTTTCATGTGATCTTCTATGTAGAATAACCACTTACAGTATTATAGACACGATGTCCTGTGGTTTCCTGTGATCTTCTATGTAGAAGAACCCCTTACAGTATTATAGACACTATGTCCGGTGGTTTCCTGTGATCTTCTATGTAGAAGAACCCCTTACAGTATTATAGACACTATGTCCTGTGGTTTCCTGTGATCTTCTATGTAGAAGAACCCCTAAGTCGCTCTGGATAAGAGCGTCTGCTAAATGACTTAAATGTAAATGTATTATAGACACTATGTCCTGGGGTTTCCTGTGATCTTCTGTGTAGAAGAACCCCTGACAGTATTATAGACACTATGTCCTGTGGTTTCCTGTGATCTTCTGTGTAGAAGAACCCCTTACAGTATTATGGACACTATGTCCTGGGGTTTCCTGTGATATTCTATGTAGAAGAACCCCTTACAGTATTATAGACACTATGACCTGGGGTTTCCTGCGATCTTCTATGTAGAAGAGCCCCTTACAATATTATAGACACTATGTCCTGGTGTTTCCTGCAATCTTCTATGTAGAAGAACCCCTTACAGTATTATAGACACAATGTCAGGGGGCTTCCTGTGATCTTCTATGTAGAAGAACCCCTTACCTTCTACCTACCAGCTTGTGAGCGTTATAAAGCAAAACATGTTACATGTGTGTGTTCGCGCAAACTGTTCGCATTCTACAGGGGCTCCTTCGTGATCTGTCCTTCTCTCACAATCACCGCTCTAGTTCAGCCCCCATGAATCACACAGACTAATGTTGGGTATTTAGGGATGCAGAAGAAATAGACGAATCCAATGGTACAGACGTCTGTAGCTCAAACACACAATGTTTAAAAAGGATTAGAAGTCCAAAACGTACCGGTGTTAGTGACCCTCACTGGTTAACCAAAGTCCCAGAATGGCACTTGATCCAGACAGCTAAACTCAGCTACTGCTCTGTTCAATCATTCAATATCATTACATTTGACATTTCTTATGTAAAAAATGTTCAGAGACAGCCATGTATGCATTAATGAATCAATTATACAATCGTACATTTGACTTAGATTTTACCAATTGAACTACTTAACAACATAATGGTAATAATTTATTTGAATGGCAAATCTCCATTGATAAACTGGTTGAATCAAGATGTATCCTAGGCCTATTTACATGAATGCATATTCAATAAGAGTGTGCTACACATTGAGTTACTGAGCTTGTTTTGGCTGATTTCAGTGGATAGAGATCACAGACAATCTGTTTCCCTTCAATTTTGGGACTTACTTTATTGTACTGCTCATCATCATTTGCAGAGCAGTGGCTTATTTTATAAAAGTGTGCGTGGAGGGGGGGTAGTGAATTGATGTTGGCTTCAGCTGTCAGGTAGCAAGGAAAGTTAGCCTACAAAGCTGGATGATACTGGTATCTTCTTGCATTGTAAGGTGTTCTAACCTGTATGGACATTATTTTGCGAGCAGTAATGAACAGTTTCAACATTTCTACCTGCCGGTGTCACATTATTCAAGTGTGTTATCTTCTGTGGTGTTTCTGTGGCTTTCTGTGGCGTCAGTCGAGCGTTAAGGCTGTGCCTGAGCCTGCATGTCACACAGGAATCTACCTGAAACACCACTCATCCGTGAAGGTCGCTTTTCCCTCCATCCCTTTCTACTCTCCCCCTCTCTCGCTCTTTCTCTTTCTCTCTCTCTCTCCTTTCTCTGTCTTTCTCCCTCCCTCGCTCTCTCCTCTCTCTGTCTTTCTCTTGCTCTCTCCTTCTGTCTTTCTCCCTCACTCTCTCCTCTCTGTCTTTCTCTTGCTCTCTCCTTCTGTCTTTCTCTTGCTCTCTCCTTCTGTCTTTCTCCCTCGCTCTCTCCTCTCGCTGTCTTTATCTTGCTCTCTCCTTCTGTCTTTCTCCCTCGCTCTCTCCTCTCTTTCTTTCTCTTGCTCTCTCCTTCTGTCTTTCTCACTCGCTCTCTCCTCTCTCTGTCTTTCTCTTGCTCTCTCCTTCTGTCTTTCTCCCTCGCTCTCTCCTCTCGCTGTCTTTCTCTTGCTCTCTCCTTCTGTCTTTCTCCCTCGCTCTCTCCTCTCGCTGTCTTTCTCTTGCTCTCTCCTTCTGTCTTTCTCCCTCGCTCTCTCCTCTCTCTGTCTTTCTCTTGCTCTCTCCTTCTGTCTTTCTCCCTCGCTCTCTCCTCTCGATGTCTTCCTCTTGCTCTCTCCTTCTGTCTTTCTCTCTCGCTCTCTCCTCTCGCTGTCTTTCTCTTGCTCTCTCCTTCTGTCTTTCTCTCTCGCTCTCTCCTCTCGCTTTCTTTCTCTTGCTCTCTCCTTCTGTCTTTCTCCCTCGCTCTCTCCTCTCGCTGTCTTTCTCTTGCTCTCTCCTTCTGTCTTTCTCTTGCTTTCTCCTTCTGTCTTTCTCCCTCGTTCTCTCCTCTCGCTGTCTTTCTCTTGCTCTCTCCTTCTGTCTTTCTTCCTCGCTCTCTCCTCTCGCTGTCTTTCTCTTGCTCTCTCCTTCTGTCTTTCTCCCTCGCTCTCTCCTCTCTCTGTCTTTCTCCCTCGCTCTCTCCTCTCTCTGTCTTTCTCCCTCGCTCTCTCCTCTCTCTGTCTTTCTCCCTCGCTCTCTCCTCTCGCTGTCTTTCTCTTGCTCTCTCCTTCTGTCTTTCTTCCTCGCTCTCTCCTCTCGCTGTCTTTCTCTTGCTCTCTCCTTCTGTCTTTCTCTCTCGCTCTCTCCTCTCGCTGTCTTTCTCTTGCTCTCTCCTTCTGTCTTTCTCCCTCGCTCTCTCCTCTCTCTGTCTTTCTCCCTCGCTCTCTCCTCTCGCTGTCTTTCTCTTGCTCTCTCCTCTCTGTCTTTCTCTCGCTCTCTCCTCTCGCTGTCTTTCTCTTGCTCTCTCCTTCTGTCTTTCTCTCTCGCTCTCTCCTCTCTCTCTTTCTCTTGCTCTCTCTCTTCAATGCTCTCTCTCTTCAATGCTACTGTAGTTGAGGGGAAGGACGGGAGAAATGCAAATTAAAACTAACACGGGGAGGTGTGAGACAAGGTTCCTATTAAGTGCTAAGCATATTGGCTCTAAATAAAACATGTTCATTGGTAGCACTGCTGCTCTCAATGTTTTTTTTAAGTTAGGAGCACTACATGAAATTTAGGAACACCAGAAAATACATGTAAGATTATTTAAATGTATTGAGATACAGCCTACAGTATATTGGGCCTCTACTTTTGAAGCACATGTGGTGCACTAGAAATGAATATGTAACACTGTAAAGGCATTTTTCCCATTGAGATGCATTCAATTGAAAATTGTACACTCTCTCTTTAAAAATGTTGGATTTGTGACATGCAAGAGATCTCTCATTCATTGATTGCTATGACCATTAATCTATCTCCTGAAGAACATATCCCTTTTCCTTTCATTTTGTGCCCCAAAGTGTTTGGTTATACTGGTAAAGTTACCAGGTTGTTAGCTAGCTAGCCAATGACGTAACATGACTGAACAAAGTGTAAACAAATGGTTAATGATGTAAAATGCAATCCCGGCGATCCGCTATGGCAGGGGTACTCGAGTACTATTTGAGAGATCCGGTCACACATTTCCTAAACGGCAAAGGCCCGGATGGATATCATCATTTATCGGCGTAGTAACAAACCCACACGTCGCAACCCATGCGACCCCAAACTGTTCGTACCCCTCTCAAACGGTTCATTCCCACAATTCTCCACATTTTGCATAGGGCTGTGGTATTTTTGTTTTAAATCAAATTTCCATTTGTCCATGTCTTACATGTGTTTATATGATACCAGGGGTTGAAGCCCGGCTAGATTGCTATTAAATATCCAATGGCAAAGACAATATAGGGAAGAGATGGGAAAAAGAAAAGCACAATTCTGAACAGTTAGTCCTCGGGGTTTTGCCTGCTACATAAGTTCTGTTATACTCACAGACATGATTAAAACACTTTTAGAAACTTCAGAGTGTTTTCTATCCAAATCTATGACTAATATGCATATCTTAGATTCTTGGCATGAGTAGCAGGAAGTTGAAATTGGGCACGCTATTTATCCAAAAGTGAAAATTCTGCCCCCTAGCTTTAAGAGGTTAAATCAAATTTCCGTTTGTCCATGTCTTACATGTGTTTATATGATACCAGGGGTTGAAGCCAGGCTATTATTCGTGTTTTTATATTGTTTTGTAGTCGAGACCTGCAGTCCGCCAGTTGGGTATGGGGGCGCTATAGAAAGATACAAATGTTGCGGCAGTTATATGGGTCTTTTTACCTGGTTGGGTTACAAGCGAGCCATTTTCGTTGTATTAATGGTGCAACCATGACGCTATCGAATCTGCACCAATGGTTTTCTCTAGGGCACTAGGAAACAAAGGTACAGCGTAACCTTATCTGGGAGATCTTTTCCCTAGTCCCACAGTGGGTGCTCCCAGAATAAAACTGGTCACACAGCATAATATTTTGTTGCATATGCGACCAAGTTGATCGCACTTTAGAGCCGTAGCTAAGCAGATCTTGGAACAGTGTCTAGGTTAAGTCTGCAGACTACTGTCTAAGTAGCCATTAAGGAGGAAGTTGTCTAAGGTGGGTGATCTATCTCTTTTAAGCAAATAGGGCCATCTCCACTCATGTGGTCTGGAAACACACACTGCAGAATAACAAAACAGCCAACTCCTATTTTTCTTTTCATGCCGAAATAAATGTTTCCCTGGCTCTCCTTGTCAACCCCTCAAATGTTTTCACTACAAACAGCTCCAACGCAGTGTGTGTGTTTGTGTGTGTGTTCCAGTGTAGATGTGGCTTTAAACCAAGGCAGAAGCTCTGTGAGTTCAGCTACTTTCCCCGTCTTCGTGTTGCGAGAGGCCAACAGAGATGAGAGTGGGGAAAGGGAGCAAGGAGAGGATAGGGGGGAAAGGGAGAGAGGAGAGTGGGAAAAGGGGGAGGAAATGGGGAAAGTGAGAGAGGAGTTTGAGGAGGGGGGAGGGGGAAAGGGAAAGCGTAGAGGAAAGGACAGGGATGAAAGGGAGAGAGAATAGGGGGGATAGAGAGAGAGAATAGGGGGGAAAGAGAGAGAATATAGGGAGGAAAGGGTGAGAGAATAGGGAGGAAATGGAGAGAGAATAGGGAGGAAAGGGAGAAAGAATAGGGAGGAAAGGGAGAGAGAATAGGGAGGAAAGGGAGAAAGAATAGTGGGGAAAGGGAGAGAGAATAGGGAGGAAAGGGAGAGAATAGGGGGGAAAGGGAGAGAGAATAGGGGGGAAATGGAGAGAGAATAGGGAGGAAAGGGAGAGAGAATAGGGGGGAAAGGGAGAGAATGGGGGGGGAAAGGGAGAGAGGAAATGATAGGGAGGAGAGGGGGGAAAGGGAGAGAAGCTATAGCCACAGTTCCCTCACTGTATCCTTACTTCCTTACCCCTGTCTTCAGCCTCAACCCTTGTCCCCAGTCTCAGCTCCTGTCCCCAGTCTCAGCCCCTGTCCCATTCTATAGCCTGTCTAAAAAGGCCTGTTTATTGATGCTACAACGCTGGGAAAACTGAACCAGCTGCTCTCTTTCTTCTCTCTCTGTCTCTCTCGCACACACATACTGAATAAACACACACACACACACACACACGCACACACGCACACACACACACAGTAAGCATTGTCCAAGAGGATGGAGCAACTTAAGCCTGAGTACTGAGAGGACACACACACACACAGGAGAACGAAAAGAGGAGGAAAGCCTTCCCTAATGAAGGAACTGGAGAGGGGAGAAAGATGAGTAGGAGAAAGAGAGAGAATGAGTTTTACCTGAAACACTGGAGATTTAATTAGACAGGGTGTTTTACTTGATACACTGGAGATTTAATTAGACAGGGTGTTTTACCTGATACACTGGGGATTTAGTTAGACAGGGTGTTTTACTTGATACACTGGAGATTTAATTAGACAGGGTGTTTTACCTGATACACTGGGGATTTAATTAGACAGGGTGTTTTACCTGATACACTGGAGATTTAATTAGACAGGGTGTTTTACCTGATACACTGGGGATTTAGTTAGACAGGGTGTTTTACTTGATACACTGGAGATTTAATTAGACAGGGTGTTTTACCTGATACACTGGGGATTTAATTAGACAGGGTGTTTTACCTGATACACTGGAGATTTAATTAGACAGGGTGTTTTACCTGATACACTGGGGATTTAATTAGACAGGGTGTTTTACCTGATACACTGGATATTTAATTAGACAGGGTGTTTTACCTGATACACTGGGGATTTAATTAGACAGGGTGTTTTACCTGATACACTGGAGATTTAATTAGACAGGGTGTTTTACCTGATACACTGGAGATTTAATTAGACAGGGTGTTTTACCTGATACACTGGGGATTTAATTAGACAGGGTGTTTTACTTGATACACTGGAGATTTAATTAGACAGGGTGTTTTACCTGATACACTGGGGATTTAATTAGACAGGGTGTTTTACTTGATACACTGGAGATTTAATTAGACAGGGTGTTTTACCTGATACACTGGAGATTTAATTAGACAGGGTGTTTTACCTGATACACTGGGGATTTAATTAGACAGTGTCACGTTAGTCATAACGAGGAGACCAAGGCGCAGTGTGAGATAAATACATTCTTCTTTATTTAAACAAAGAACACTAAACAAACTAACAAAAATAACAAAACAAACGTGAAGCTATAAACACGAGTGCTGACATACAACTACACATAGACAATAACCCACAAAACCAAAATGGAAATAGTAACCTATTTTTGTTAGGTCAGGGTGTGATAAGGGTGGTTGGTTTAGTTTTTGTATTGTCTAGGTGTTTTTATCCTGTCTAGGGTTTTTGTATAACTATGGGGTTTTAGTATGTCTTGGGTATATGTAGGTCTATGGTGAATTGGTTCCCAATCAGAGACAGCTGTTTATCGTTGTCTCTGATTTGTGCCATGGGTCGTCACTGGAGGCTTCGTGCCATGGGTCGTCACTGGAGGCTTCGTGCCATGGATCGTCACTGGAGGCTTCGTGCCATGGATCATCACTGGAGGCTTCGTGCCATGGATCGTCACTGGAGGCTTCGTGCCATGGATCGTCACTGGAGGCTTCGTGCCATGGATCATCACTGGAGTGGGGAGACACACAGGAGGCTTAGTTCTGGGCGCAGGCACAGGACTCACCAGGCTGGGGAGACATACAGGAGGCTTTGTCCTTGGCAGAGGCACCGGATACACTGTGCCTTGGAGACACATTGGAGGTCTCGAGCTTAGAGCCTGCACAACCCGTCCTGGCTGGGTGGTTATTTTCGCCCTGCAAATGCGGGGCGCTGGCACAGGACGCACTGGGCTGAGCAGACGTACCAGAGACCCAGTGCACAGAGACGGCGCAGGATATCCTGGGCCGAAGAGACGCACTGGAGACTAGGCGAACTAAGCCAGCACCATCTGTCCTGGCTGGATGCTCACCCTAGCCCGGCAGATGCGGGGAGCTGGGATGGAGCGCACCGGGCTGTGAACGCTCACTGGAGGCACCGTGCACTCCACCGCATAACATGGTGCCTGACCAGTACGACGCTCACCACGGTAAGCACGGGTAGTTGGCTCAGGTCTATAACCCGACTCTGCCAATCTCCCCGTGTGCCTCGCCCCCAAAAAAATGATTGGGGCTGCCTCTTGGGCTTCCTTGCTAGCCATTTTCCCTCGTAACGATGCCGTTCCACCTTTGCTGCCTCAAGCTCCTCCTTGGGACGGTTATATTCCCCAGCCTGCCTCCAGGGTCCTTTACCGTACAGGATTTCCTCCCAAGTCCACGAGTCCCCCTTACCACACTGCTTGGTCCTTTTGTGATGGGAAGTTCTGTCACTGTCGTTGAAAGAGGAGAACCAAGGTGCTGCGTGGTGAGCTTACATATTCCCTTTTATTAGGTGATGACACCGACAAAACAATAAACAATACCAAACAACCGTGAAGCTCAAGGCTAACTTCCCACAAACACGGGTGGGAAAAAGGTCGACCTAGGTATGGTTCTCAATCAGAGACAATAAAAGACAGCTGTCCCTGATTTGAGAACCCTACCCGGCCAAAACATAGAAATACAAATAATAGAACATAGAATACCCACCCCAAATCACACCCTGACCAAACCAAATAGAGACATAAAAAGGATCTCTAAGGTCAGGGCGTGACAGTTTTACTTGATACACAGAGATTTAATTAGACAGGGTGTTTTCCCTTGATACCACAGAGATTTAATTAGACAGGGTGTTTTCCCTTGATACCACAGAGATTTAATTAGACAGGGTGTTTTCCCTTGATACCACAGAGATTTAATTAGACAGGGTGTTTTCCCTTGATACCACAGAGATTTAATTAGACGGGGTGTTTTCCCTTGATACCACAGAGATTTAATTAGACAGGGTGTTTTCCTTTGATACCACAGAGATTTAATTAGACAGGGTGTTTTCCCTTGATACCACAGAGATTTAATTAGACGGGGTGTTTTCCCTTGATACCACAGAGATTTAATTAGACAGGGTGTTTTCCTTTGATACCACAGAGATTTAATTAGACAGGGTGTTTTCCTTTGATACCACAGAGATTTAATTAGACGGGGTGTTTTCCCTTGATACCACAGAGATTTATTTAGACAGGGTGTTTTCCCTTGATACACTAGAGATTTAATTAGACAGGGTGTTTTCCCTTGATACCACAGAGATTTAATTAGACGGGGTGTTTTCCCTTGATACCACAGAGATTTATTTAGACAGGGTGTTTTCCCTTGATACACTAGAGATTTAATTAGACAGGGTGTTTTCCCTTGATACCACAGAGATTTAATTAGACAGGGTGTTATCCCTTGATACACTAGAGATTTAATTAGACAGGTTGTTTTCCCTTGATACCACAGAGATTTATTTAGACAGGGTGTTTTCCCTTGATACCACAGAGATTTATTTAGACAGGGTGTTTTCCCTTGATACCACAGAGATTTATTTAGACAGGGTGTTTTCCCTTGATACCACAGAGATGTATTTAGACAGGGTGTTTTCCCTTGATACACTAGAGATTTAATTAGACAGGGTGTTTTCCCTTGATACCATAGAGATTTATTTAGACAGGGTGTTTTCCCTTGATACCACGGAGATTTAATTAGACAGGGTGTTTTCCCTTGATACCACAGAGATTTAATTAGACAGGGTGTTTTCCCTTGATACACTAGAGATTTAATTAGACAGGGTGTTTTCCCTTGATACCACAGAGATTTAATTAGACAGGGTGTTTTCCCTTGATACCACAGAGATTTATTTAGACAGAGTGTTTTACTTGATACACTGGAGATTTAATTAGACAGGGTGTTTTCCCTTGATACCACGGAGATTTAATTAGACAGGGTGTTTTCCCTTGATACCACGGAGATTTAATTAGACAGGGTGTTTTCCCTTGATACCACAGAGATTTAATTAGACAGGGTGTTTTCCCTTGATACACTAGAGATTTAATTAGACAGGGTGTTTTCCCTTGATACCACGGAGATTTAATTAGACAGGGTGTTTTCCCTTGATACACTAGAGATTTAATTAGACAGGGTGTTTTCCCTTGATACCACAGAGATTTAATTAGACAGGGTGTTTTCCCTTGATACCACGGAGATTTAATTAGACAGGGTGTTTTCCCTTGATACCACAGATATTTACTAAGACAGAGTGTTTTACTTGATACACTGGAGATTTAATTAGACAGGGTGTTTTCCCTTGATACCACAGAGATTTAATTAGACAGGGTGTTTTCCCTTGATACCACGGAGATTTAATTAGACAGGGTGTTTTCCCTTGATACACTAGAGATTTAATTAGACAGGGTGTTTTCCCTTGATACCACAGAGATTTAATTAGACAGGGTGTTTTCCCTTGATACCACGGAGATTTAATTAGACAGGGTGTTTTCCCTTGATACCACAGATATTTACTAAGACAGAGTGTTTTACTTGATACACTGGAGATTTAATTAGACAGGGTGTTTTCCCTTGATACCACAGAGATTTAATTAGACAGGGTGTTTTCCCTTGATACCACAGAGATTTAATTAGACGGGGTGTTTTCCCTTGATACCACAGAGATTTATTTAGACAGAGTGTTTTACTTGATACACTGGAGATTTAATTAGACAGGGTGTTTTCCCTTGATACCACGGAGATTTAATTAGACAGGGTGTTTTCCCTGACAGGGTGTTTTCCCTTGATACCACGGAGATTTAATTAGACAGGGTGTTTTACCTGACAGGGTGTTTTACCTGATGCACCTTTTGAGGGGGGGTACTCAGGGTGTGGTGCTGTTCATTGTTCTCTTTCTATTCTTTCTATACTAAATTGTTTCAATTCTATACTTTGCTTCTGCCTATTGTTTTAGATCAGAAAAGGAGAGGCCCTTTTCCTTTTGTGCCCCCCTTCTCTCTACTTACATTTACATTTACATTTAAGTCATTTAGCAGACGCTCTTATCCAGAGCGACTTACAAATTGGTGCATTCACCTTATGACATCCAGTGGAACAGTCACTTTACAATAGTGCATCTAAATCTTAAAGGGGGGGGGGGGGTGAGAAGGATTACTTATCCTATCCTAGGTATAGGATAAGTAATCCCCCCCCCACCCCCCATTCTTCCCCCCTCAAGCCCCTGCCCCCTTCTCCACATTCTTGACTGCTTTGTTGTCTTCATGTTTGCTTATACACCGCACACCCCACTTTCTCTCTCTCTCTCTCCCTCCCTCCCTCCGCATTTTTTTCCATGCCTTTGAATTAACCAACTCCAGTTAATTATGCTTCCTTCTCTTTCTCTGTGAGGCTTTCTAAAGACTAACCCTCTTTGGCAGGACTTGACAGGTACATTTCTGTTTCCTACTTAACCAACGTACTTGTGCGTGCGTGTGTGTCATGGTCTTTTCAGGCATGTGTAATGGTTGATCTAGTTCATATTTTGCACAGCCTCTCTCCTGTTGTTCTGTGGTTGCTGCAGGTATTCGCTTTGTGTACACACACACACACACACACACACACACACACACACACACACACACACACACACACACACACACACACACACACACACACACACACACACACACACACACACACACATACCTATAAACACCCATGCATACCCACACCAGCCCGCCCACACCCCACATAAAACACACACACACACTCATGTTGTCTGTCATGCTTACCCTGTGGTTTAGCAGGTGTCTTTGCTCTGATGCCTGTGTTCCATGTTCATTGTGGTTGTCACAGGTGTATCGATGTGATGCTCCTAATGTTCCACTGGTTAAGTTGTTCAAAGCTTCTGCCAAAATGACCAGAGAATGTTAGTTGTTGTGACTCTTAGCCACCTATCTTCTGTGGTGTTGGTGTATGGTGGTTGATGAAATGTCGTGCCCATGTTACCTGTCTTAACAGTAGACTGTTGGTTTGTTGCAGGTATTTCTTTGCTGTGCTGGCCATCCTGACCATTCTGGGGGTGCTGAATGGTTTGATCCTTCTCCCTGTGTTGCTGTCTTACTTTGGCCCCTATCCAGAGGTTAGATGGTTTCTCCTGCAGAAATACTATAATGGCTTGCACACACATTTTTTTACACACACACATTTTTTTACACACACATTTTTTACACATTATTTTTTACACACACTTTTTACACACACGTATTTTTGTGAACCAACACTAACTTTTTATTGAATGTTCTAACACGAGCTCATCATGAAATTATTTAGCAGCATAGTTTGTGTAATAATAACAAAAAAATGAATCAAAATAATTCCCGCATCTCCTTACACCTCCCTCCTTTTTCTGTCCCCCTCAGGTGACCCCTGTTGATGGGCGTAGCCAGTTACCCACCCCGTCCCCAGAGCCCCCTCCTCCCGTGGTCCACTTCTCCGTCCACCCCTGCCATACCACCTCAGGGACAGGTACAGGCTCTGACTCGTCAGACTCCGAGTACAGCTCCAACACCACGGCCTCAGGCATCAGCCAGGACCTGCAGCAGTACGACCTCCCCACCACTAGAAGCAGAGCTGGGAGAGCAGAGGAGTTGCGACGAGGAGCAGTGCCAAGAAGGACAGCTAGACAGGGAAACGCCACAGCCTACTCTTTGTCTTCTGTAAGTGCTTCTGATAATGACCACACACACGTGACATACAGTTGAAGTCAGAAGTTTACATACACCTTAGCCAAATACATTTCAACTCAGTTTTTCACAATTCCTGACGTGTAATTCTAGTAAAAATCCCCTGTCTTAGGTCAGTTAGGATCACAACTTTATTTTAAGAATGTGAAATGTCATAATAATAGTAGAGAGAATGATTTATTTCAATTGTTATTTCTTTCATCACATATGCAGTGGGTCAGAAGTTTACATACACTCAATTAGTATTTGGTAGCATTGCCTTTAATGTTTAATTTCAGTCTAACGTTTCGGGTAGCCTTCCACAAACTTCCCACAATAAGTTGGGTGAATTTTGGCCCATTCCTCCTGACAGAGCTGGTGTAACTGAGTCAGGTTTCTGGCCTCCTTGCTTGTACATGCTTTTTCAGTTCTGCCCTCAAATGTTCTATAGAATTGAGGGCAGGGCTTTGTGATGGCCACTCCAATACCTTGACCTTGTTGTCTGTAAGTCATTTTGCCACAACTTTGGAAGTATGCTTGGGACGTTGTCCATTTGGAAGACCCATTTGCCACCAAGCTTTAACTTCCTGACTGATTTCTTGAGATGTTGCTTCAATATAGCCACATAATTTTCCACCCTCATGAGGCCATCTATTTTGTGAAGTGCACCAGTCCCTCCTGCAGCAAAGCACCCCCACAACATGATGCTGCCACCCCCGTGCTTCACGGTTGGGATGGTGTTCTTCAGCTTGCAAGCCTCACCTTTTTCTCCCAAATATAACGATGGTCATTATGGCCCAACAGTTCTATATTTGTTTCATCAGACCAGAGGACATTTCTTCAAAAAGTATGATCTTTGTCCCCATGTGAAGTTGCAAACCGTAGTCTGGCTTTTTTATGGCGGTTTTGGAGCAGTGGCTGAACAGCCTTTCAGGTTATAGGACGTGTTTTACTGTGGATATAGATAGTTTTGTACCTGTTTCCTCCAGCATCTTCACAAGGTCATTTGCAGTTGTTCTGTGATTGATTTGCATTTTTCGCACCAAAATACGTTAATCTCTAGGAGACAGAACACATCTCCTTCCTGAGCGGTATGATGGCTGCGTGGTCCCACGGTGTTTATACTTGCATACTATTGTTTGTACAGATTAACGTGTTACCTTCAGGCGTTTGGAAATATCTCCCAAGGATGAACCAGACTTGTGGAGGTCTACAATTTTTTTCTGAGGTTTTGGCTGATTTCTTTTGATTTTCCCATGATGTCAAGCAAAGAGGCCCTGAGTTTGAAGGTAGGCCTTGAAATACATCCACAGGCACACCTCCAATTGACTCAAATTATGTCAATTAGCCTATCAGAAGCTTCTAAAGCCACCATTTTCTGGAATTTTCCAAGCTGGTTAAAGGCATAGTCAACTTAGTGTATGTAAACTTCTGACTCTCTGGAATTGTGCTACAGTGAATTGTAAGTGAAATAATCTGTCTGTAAACAATTGTTGGAAAAATTACTTGTGTCATGCACAAAGTAGATGTCCTAACCGACTTGCAAAACTATAGTTTGTTAACATGAAATTTGTGGAGTGGTTGAAAACAAGTTTTTAATGACTCCAACCTAAGTGTATGTAAACTTAATACTTCAGCTGTATGTTCACACTCTTTGTTTGAACATGTTGAGCATGTGTACAAGTTGTTCTGATTTTCTGATCTCTCTCCTGTCAGTCGGTCCTGCCGGAGTCAGATGCCCACCCCGGTGCATCCCGTCGCTTCAGCAAGAGGGACCTACAGTCCCTTCCCCCAGCCCGCCCACGCATGGAGGCTTTTGAAACTGAGGCTGGAGGCCATTATGGCTCCGGGGGCCATTTTGTCTCGGGAGGCCACCGAGAACGTTCTGCGGGGCACAGAACTCGTCCATCCCACAACCTCCGGCCCAATCACCACCAACCTCACCACTCTAACCCCGCCCCAACTTACTGCCAGCCCATCACCACGGTAACGGCCTCTGCATCGGTTACCATCGCCGTCCACTCTACCTCTCCCCCCACTCAGAGCCCCACCTCCTCTTACCCAGGACACACTGCAGCGGACAGTTACCACACAGCAAGGGGCGCAGAGCCTGAGCCTGCCTTCCAGCACCCCCATGTGCCACTGGAGGTCCATACAGGTTGCAGAGGAACCAAGATGGACACCAAGGTGGAGGCCATGGAGCTCCAGGATGTGGAGTGTGAGGCAGCTGAGAGCGACTGTGATAAGAGGGCAAGCTGAGGTGAGCCTCAATGGAGTTTGTAACTTCTCATGACAGTGAAGTAATTCACATGTTGGTATTACATCCACAAAGTACTTGCAATGAATGTTCCTTTTCCTTCTTTGGTTTTGTTACTTGCAAAAATGTCCCCATTCAGTCCTTCAAACCCTTTTTACTGCAACCTGAACATAATATATTGAGCCTTTAGAGAGTGAGATGTGTGTGCTGTCATGACAGGTTTCTAACTCTGTGTTGTCTGTCTCTCTGTTGTTCCAGTGGAGGAGAGCAGAAGCACAACGACAAAGATGGACTCCCTCTCTCACTCAGCGGCCCAATGCAGCGCAGCTCAGCGACACACATAACCCAGTGGTGGGTAGTACCATGGTGCTCATTCTTACTGTAACCCCGTGGATGTTTGTCTTAGATATCACTATCCATCATTAAAAGATGTATACTTATGTAAATATGAACAAAGAAGTAGCTATAATGTAGGAGTTGTACAGCTCCTTTTTTTAACAGACTGGGGACATCATTTCTATGGCGTGTGTGTTTTTGGTTTTACTTTCCTTGTCGGGGCCAGAAGTCATCACAAGCACAGTAAAACAAGAAAAATGGGAGACATTTAGCCAGTCCCCACACGGAGAAAGGCTATTTTAAGCTTAGGGGTTAGGGTTACGTTTAGGGTGATGGTTAGAATTAGGTTTAGGGTTAAATTAGGGGTTAAGGTTAGGGTAAAAATTAGGGTTAGATTAAGGCTTAAGGTTAGGGGTTAGGGAAAATAGGATTTTGAATGGGACCAATTATTTTGTCCCCACAAGGATATTAAAACAAATGCGTGTGTGTGTGTGAGAGAAATCTCTGATTACTGTTGTTCACTCGTCTGTGGATCTGTGCCATGAGGAAGCTTCATCTAGACAATACAGTTCAGCATACATTGTTGCTGCTTAAGATATTCTGTAATAATGTATAATAACTGTATAATAACTCTATGCAAATGTTTATTTTATGTTAGAAAGAGGTGAGTGAGTGTATAAATGTGATTGTGGGTTTGTGTTTATGTGGGTGCGTAGGTGGGTCTGGGCGCGGGTGGGTACCCATCGGATACATCTCTAAAAAGAAATATACTAACAATCACGTCAAGTGATACTACTCAATAGCTACACGGGGCATGTATGTGTGTGTTTATATATATATATGTGTTTGTGTATGAAGGTACTCTTTTTTTAAACAATTAATTTGCATATCACAAACCTGTGGTAGTTATGAAACAATTACTGTTGAACTCTGACTCACGCTATGCGTGCTATTTAATACGAGCCGATATGTAGAAGATATAAAAGGTGTTTGTTGTGACTTGGCTGTCCCTTGAACTCAATTACCCATCTCCCATTTCCTCTGGGGATGTCATAGCTCTCAGCGGCCATCTTATAGTAGCATGAGTGGGCGTAAAAGTATCACTCCCATAGTTAAAGTGGACCTGACAGCGTTTTAACTACTTTGCAGATATGAATCAAACAGACTATTATAATATCAGTAAAAAATATACAATTCCCAGTTTATGGTACAAAACCATGATAAGAAGTTTTAAAAATAGGTTCTATTTGACTCAACATTCCATGATGTACACGAAGGTATTGTTGGCAGAATAGATGGATGCAGTTCAATACATGATTAATATAATTCACCAATACATTTCTTGGTAGTCCAGAAAACATTGCTATCAGGTTGTTACATTGTTTGCTGCCTCCATTTGGGATGCACTGTTTCAGTTTCAATGATATTTTGGACAAAAACAGACATGTAACTAAGGTTGGGAATGTCAGTCATAATAGGCTAGCGTATCTATTTATGTAGCAACCTAAAAACACGGAGCCAAATGTTAGCTAGCAAGCTAACTGCTATGAGGGTGACATGTTATGCCATTGGAGGAGTGGGTGAGTGACTGACATTTTCCCCTCATATACACAGAGATGCAGGTGTCATTTGGTTAGCTAGTGAGAACTTGAACGACTGTTATCCAGTTAGCATATCTCTTGCATTCATACATTCTCAGATAACATGTAAACAGCCTAACCAGCTCTGCTATGGCGAATAAAATAGTCAGAGCAAAGTGTTTATTTTTGTCTGAAAATAGCTAGCTAGCAAGCTAACCAACTTTAGCCAGTTAGCTTGGGTGCTTGGTTGGGACAAGCATGCATTGGCAGGCGAGCTGCAGAAAGACGAGTAGGCTACAATTCCTCATTGTTTATAGGTGCAATTTTGACGGCCAACAAAGAGGTTTTATCTAATGTTCCCTCGTTAGATTTGAGCTTATCTCGTCCTGACTAACATTAGTTGTTGATCTTGTTGTTGTTAATGTGCATAACGGAGGGAGAGAGAGCCTACCATTTCATGGTTGTTTGATCAATAGGACTGTAATGTTTCCAAATGTAAGAGGACTCCAGTGGTATTTACATATTAGCAGAAATCCATTCAGGTGTATTTAGTGGCTTTTGGCGAATGCATTCTAATGATGTAAAGTCGTGCTGTTTTAGCTGCCTGTAAACACACAGTCCAGTTTAAAGTGAATGATTGCAGGCCCATGTGGCAAATGGTGTGTTTGTATAAATGCCTACTGTAGCTCTGATTGGCTATAGCACACCGGTCTGTGTAGACTCCGGTCCTGGACGAGACAGATGTTTTATTTACTGCAGTGTCTATTAATTGTCCAAACGCACAGCCGCTTCCCCACTTCATATTTCTATAGAACTTTCACATACCTTAGTATATGTAACTCCCAGAATTTATTAAAAGGTGCTCGCTTGTCAGAAAACATTTAAAAGCGTGTGATATTCTTCCTGGGGGTGTATATGAACAGATTTTTATATGATTTCATGTTGCCAAAATGCTGTCAATTCCACTTTAATGCATATTGCAATTGGTGGACAAAATCCAAGGTAGTTAGTCAAGGCCATTATGGAGGATATTGTTGTGAAATGTACATGTTTGTTTCCTTTTTTTTCATGAATGCAACTTTTGTTATTCTCACTGTAAATATACATTGTTGTCCTATCTCTAGTGATAAGCTACAGCTATGGTATTTCCCAACTCAACATGGCACTTGACTGAATTACACATTTCATTCACAAGAAACTCTTTCTTCCTCTTTACCCAATAAGATACACAGCCCAGAGAGCTGAGGGGTTTAGCACTACCTGGTCTAACAATACTGTGTGTGTGGGTGTGGGTGTGTGTGTCCGTCCTATCGCTCTTCCCTCCTCAGAGACAGCAAAGACAACTGCCCCCAGTTTAACCCCAGCCGTCCCCACCCACCCAACCTCACCTCGTCACAATCCACAACAAGCCTCAAGGGTCAGGGTTCACTAAGCCCCCCCATCATGCCCGGTGTGTGTCACTCATGTCTTTCCAGACCCCCCCCCCACATACACACCGTCTAACACGTGTAGCTATGTGTGTCTTTTTGCGTGTCAGCTGCTTGAGTGAAAATCTTCTTTTTTTTCCCTCCTGATGTCACATTGGCAATAATGGAGAGAAATCATGGCTGGCAACTATTTTCTTACATTTTGTAATGTTTTGTTTGTGTTTGGTTTTTCAACGTTGAATTTGCGATATTTATATTTTTGTATTATGAGATGTTTTTGTTTTGTTTACTTCCATTATTGGTCATAAATGTCAGTGAATAACAAATGCAGGGATTTTTATGTCTATTGAAAAACACTATTGTTTTGACATGAATGGTGTTCGATCTGTATAAAGTGCTTACTAATGTTAAGTAGGGAAACCAGAGTATATAACATTTACACTACAAGACTCACCATAGCTCTTAGAGGATTTTAAAAGGAACAAAAACAGATCTATGGTTTTCTACAGATGCCATTTGGTCTTGGTTGGCGAGGATATATATTGTTTCAGTTACAAAGATAAATGTATGCCATATCATTTATTTATATGAAAATGTATTTTTGTAGTGTACATAGTTGTCAAGTTATTTGACAGAAGTATATATTTTTAAGAGTTTATATGTAATAATACCATAACAGAGAAATATTCTACGGTGCACACTTTCATCGCTAACTGGCTCTGACGGCATTGACTGACTCGTCCCACTCAGTATTATCTATCATAGGGGAGAGAACTCAGCCAGCTGTTTCTATGGGTTTGTCAAAGGCTGGCCATGAAAGTAGAAGTTGTACCAGCTCTCTAAATACTAATGTTCAAACACTGATAGAATTCTAACAAATACAAATATTATAACTTATTTGTCTCTTTTTTTATAACTTTAATAAATGGATCTTAAAGGAATTGTTTGTTGTTGACTTTGAGTCAATGATTTCAGAAATGGTTTGATATCCTGAAACACAGAACATCTTCCCTGCCCTCTTCAGAGACAGCAAGGACAACTGGCCTCAATACTGACCTCACCTCGTTAAAATCCACAACATAAGACCATGACAGTGCTATGTGAGGTATATACATAAAATATAATACTGTACTTACCACACATCACAACATCTTTTCATAATAGTAACATGCACAGAACATGTTTTTGTTAAAGTCCCACTCGTTTTGAGTAAAATATTTTTTTTTACCTCTGAATATTGTTTACCATGTACTGTATGGTTTCACACTTTACATTCTGTTGAACTGATATCATTTAAATGAATAGTATGTGAACAATATGAACAATATGTTTACTTAATGTAAAGTGTTGCCAGAACCCTTGATTATGGAGCATTTCCCCCTGTACATCACTAGGTCAAAACATTTTAGGTGAACACTATCAGGTACTCCTTGTCCACTCCTCTCCTCTCCCGCCTCGCCATTGAAACTGGCTGACATCTGGTCCTGAATCCAGCAGCTCCCTCTAACAGCCACCTCCCTCGTTCCTCCACCCCCCCCTTTGCTCCCCTGTTTGGTAGGATTTTGATAGACAGCTTTATAGACTGCAAGGAAATTGGTTGTAGTTCCATTTCAGCTGGTCTGTTCAGAGTAATGAAAAATGGCATGTGACCAGGAGCTAACTGATGAAGATCCAGTCAGACTACCTCCTCTCCCTGTTTACTGACTGACTGACTGACTGTGACTGGCTGACTGACTGACTGACAGTGACTGGCTGGCTGGCTGGCTGGCTGGCTGGCTGGCTGGCTGACTGACAATGACTGGCTGGCTGACTGACTGGCTGACTGACTGACAATGACTGACAATGACTGACTGACTGGCTGGCTGACTGACAATGACTGGCTGACTGGCTGACTGGCAATGACTGGCTGACTGAATTACTAAAATCCAGGCTCTTAATGAACAAGTGTTTCCTGTACCTGTCCTTTCAGCCCTGATCCCTGGATGATGGGGGGAACAGGGGAGGGAGGAGAGGATAGAAAGGGAGGAGAGCTATTTAAGATCTTGAAACTCCCAGAGTAATGAACTATTCAACTGTGGTTCCCTGCCCAGGGTTTGTGACAATAGACAACGAAGTGGTTTATTTTATCTCCCTCTTTCTATCAGTCTCTGTCTTTCTCTCTATCAATCCCTCTCTTTCTCTCCCTCTTTCTATCAATCTTTCCCTGTACCTCTATCTTTCTGTCTTTCTCTCTATCTCTCTCTCTCTTTCTTTCACTCTCTCTCAAGCCTCCGAGAACAATTTAATATCTTAAACATTTGTCATGAAGAAAGCTTCACAGTGGAGTTACTAAATCTACTCCCTTTCTTCCCTCCCTCTCTCCCTGCCTGAAAGGAATGTCCATCATCACCTGCCGGTAGAGCTGATCCCTTTAAGTGTATACACTCCTCAACATGAGTAATTGCTCTGTTGACATGACTGGAATGGACACTCGCGCGCAGACTGTACACACACACACACTCCTGCCAGGGCCAGATTTACATTTTTTTATGCAAGTGGAGAAAAGGATAAATCTGTTGGAGGCATCAGATAGCGTGCTGATACGATATGACTCCACATCCAGACCAATGCTGTTTTACCTTCGAACCATTCAACTTCTCAGTGTGTGTGTTTGTGTGTATATACACTTCTACGTGCCAGTGTGCTACTAGCCAGGGTGACGTCAAAGACAAAAGGTGTTTCCAAAAGCTTGTCTTTCGTGTCAGCCACATCTTACACAAACGTTGTAGCAGTAGCTTCAGTTTGATTCCTATGACATGAACTGTTCTCAGCCAATGAATTGTCTATTTCTTGAACTGCATTGTTGGTTAAGGACTTGTAAGTAAGCATTTCATGGTATGATACCTGTTGTATTCGGGACATGTGACTAATACAATTTGATTTGATACGGAATGCTTGCTGGATTGTTCAGGGAGAGCGTAGATATTGATGTGAGTCTTGGCTGGGCTTGAACCAGCGATCCTGCATATAACAGAGGGAATATGTGTTTGGTGCAAATTTAGAAATGATCCTTTCTAGCTGGCAATGGTGAAAAGCGTGAACCAGAGAAAGCCAGCATTGTGTTTATTGACAACTTGCTGTTTGACAAGAAGAGGATATGAAAAGGCTTCTCTGTGGCCTTAAAAACATTGAAACCCTTTCAACAAAGATCCTGATGTGTTGCCAGATGTGGTAATGCGTTCACATCCAGGAAGGCTCCAGAAGCACATTGTGTTGCAGCATGGGAGGCTTCCCTGGCCTGGCTCGGTCTGCTCTCCCAACTAGGGATCTATTTGATTTGGCTGATTGTTCACAGAGAGATGACAGTATGGTGTTCAGGAGGATGTAGGGTCTGTGCGTGTGTCTGCTCTCCCAACTAGGGATCTATTTGATTTGGCTGATTGTTCACAGAGAGATGACAGTATGGTGTTCAGGAGGATGTGGGGTCTGTGCGTGTGTCTGCTCTCCCAACTAGGGATCTATTTGATTTGGCTGATTGTTCACAGAGAGATGACAGTATGGTGTTCAGGAGGATGTGGGGTCTGTGCGTGTGTCTGCTCTCCCAACTAGGGATCTGTTTGATTTGGCTGATTGTTCACAGAGAGATGACAGTATGGTGTTCAGGAGGATGTAGGGTCTGTGCATGTGTCTGCTCTCCCAACTAGGGATCTGTTTGATTTGGCTGATTGTTCACAGAGAGATGACAGTATGGTGTTCAGGAGGATGTAGGGTCTGTGCGTGTGTCTGCTCTCCCAACTAGGGATCTATTTCATTTGGCTGATTGTTCACAGAGAGATGACAGTATGGTGTTCAGGAGGATGTGGGGTCTGTGCATGTGTCTGCTCTCCCAACTAGGGATCTGTTTGATTTGGCTGATTGTTCACAGAGAGATGACAGTATGGTGTTCAGGAGGATGTGGGGTCTGTGCGTGTGTCTGCTCTCCCAACTAGGGATCTATTTCATTTGGCTGATTGTTCACAGAGAGATGACAGTATGGTGTTCAGGAGGATGTGGGGTCTGTGCGTGTGTCTGCTCTCCCAACTAGGGATCTATTTGATTTGGCTGATTGTTCACAGAGAGATGACAGTATGGTGTTCAGGAGGATGTGGGGTCTGTGCGTGTGTCTGCTCTCCCAACTAGGGATCTATTTGATTTGGCTGATTGTTCACAGAGAGATGACAGTATGGTGTTCAGGAGGATGTGGGGTCTGTGCATGTGTCTGCTCTCCCAACTAGGGATCTATTTCATTTGGCTGATTGTTCACAGAGAGATGACAGTATGGTGTTCAGGAGGATGTGGGGTCTGTGCGTGTGTCTGCTCTCCCAACTAGGGATCTATTTGATTTGGCTGATTGTTCACAGAGAGATGACAGTATGGTGTTCAGGAGGATGTGGGGTCTGTGCGTGTGTCTGCTCTCCCAACTAGGGATCTATTTGATTTGGCTGATTGTTCACAGAGAGATGACAGTATGGTGTTCAGGAGGATGTGGGGTCTGTGCGTGTGTGTGCGCATGTTTTCTTTCTCTCTCATTCTGGGAGGCACTACAGTTGGAATTCAAAGTGCTGAAATCTGACATCGTTACCCACATAAAATATACTATAGTGTATTCTATGGTAGGAATACTATAGCATTCACTTTAGTGTTTTTCTGGACTTACAGTAGTATACCGTAGCATTTACAGTTTACTAGAGTATAAATACTGTAGTAATTTGTATTATATACTATAGTAATTACTGTAGTGTTTTTGCAGACTGTAGTATACTCTAGTAATTACTGTAGTGTTTTTGCAGACTGTAGTATACTCTAGTATTTACTGTAGTGTTTTTGGTGACATTGCTGTAGTATTTACTAGTGTTTGTTTTATTTTCTTTGACATTGGGTGGGGGGCTTTCTCCTTGAGGAATATCTACCGGAAAAATACTTAAAGAGCACATTTCCATAACCTATGTCGGTAGGTAGGACTGTGATCTGAACCAGGGAGTTCAGCAATTCTGATCTTTTATGTAACATGTAGATAACACAATATACTGTCTGTACTTGATATGTACATTTCTTACTTACAGGTAGCACAAATTGGGATATGGGGGAATGGACTGGATATATGCAAATTAAATACTGCAGTGGTTTTGCAGACTGCAAATTTTTTGCCAACATTTCTGTAGTATTTACTAGAGTATTTTTTGTGTGGATAATACAGCGGTATTTACTATAGTATTCAACAGCATACTACAAGTATACTAGGTTTAAGATTAGGGAAAATAGGATTTAGAATCAATTATTTGGTCCCCACAAGCATAGTAAAACAAACTTCTCAAAATAGTAATTTAGAGTTTTTAAATTGTATAGAAATTCAGTAAATTAGTTTAAACTTTAACATTTCTTGGATGGGGTTTGGAAAGAAAATAGTTCAGCACACCGCTGCATGTTTACACTGACTGATTTCGCTCCAGCCATTACCATGAGCCTGTCCTCCCCAATTAAAGTGCCACCAGCCTCCTGTGGTGTGGGTGGATGGGCGGATGTGTTTTTGAGAGAGAGAGTGAAATGTATGTGTGTGAGTGCGGCCAATGGGCTCGGTCTCCGCTCTCCAAGAATCTTACAAAACAAATAGCAGGGAAAAGACAGAGGAGAGGTAGAGAAAAAGGGAGAGAGAAAGAGAGAGTGAGAGAGAGGGAGAGCGAGGGTTCAAAGACTTCTAGTTTTCAAAGAAAGAGGTCCACTTGAGAAACACCTAGAAGGGGAATGATTGTATCACCTGCAATAAATGTCAAACTCTGGGTGGTGTGGTGCTGGATACGTTTTTGTGTAGAGGTTCTAATGCCTACATGAAGACATACTGTACAACAGCACAGCACCTCTGTCTTCAACCTCAGCAGATTCATTTACATTTACATTTAAGTCATTTAGCAGACGCTCTTATCCAGAGCGAATTCACCCTCATATTAATCTGGTCTTATTTGTTCCAACAAATGAGGGAATACAGAGACAATGGGGTGAATGAGGGGTTAGAGAGACAGCTGGGTGGATGAGGGGTTAGAGAGACGGAGGGGTGGATGAGGGTTAGAGAGACAGAGGGGTGGATGAGGGTTAGAGAGACAGAGGGGTGGATGAGGGGTTAGATTGACGGAGGGGTGGATGAGGGGTTAGAGAGACAGGGGTGGATGAGGGGTTAGAGAGACAGAGGGGTGGATGAGGGGTTAGAGCGACAGAGGGGTGGATGAGGGGTTAGAGAGACAGCTGGGTGGATGAGGTGTTAGAGAGACAGCTGGGTGGATGAGGTGTTAGAGGTGTTAGAGAGACAGCTGGGTGGATGAGGTGTTAGAGAGACTGAGGGGTGGATGAGGGGTCAGAGAGACGGAGGGGTGGATGAGGGGTCAGAGAGACGGAGGGGTGGATGAGGGGTTAGAGAGCCGGAGGGGTGGATGAGGGGTTAGAGAGACAGCTGGGTGGATGAGGGATTAGAGAAACGGAGTGGTGGGTGAGGGTTCAGACAGCTGGGTGGATGAGGGGTTAGAGAGACGGAGGGGTGGATGAGGGGTCAGACAGCTGGGTGGATGAGGGGTTAGAGAGACGAAGAGGTGGATGAGGGGTTAGAGAGACGAAGGGGTGGGTGAGGGGTTAGAGAGACGAAGGGGTGGGTGAGGGGTTAGAGAGACAGCTGGATGGGTGAGGGGTTAGAGAGACGGAGGGGTAGATGAGGGGTTAGAGAGACGGAAGGGTAGATGAGGGGTTAGAGAGACAGAGGGGTGGATGAGGGTTAGAGAGACAGAGGGGTGGATGAGGGGTTAGAGAGACGGAGGGGTGGATGAGGGGTTAGATTGACGGAGGGGTGGATGAGGGGTTAGAGAGACAGGGGTGGATGAGGGGTTAGAGAGACAGAGGGGTGGATGAGGGGTTAGAGCGACAGAGGGGTGGATGAGGGGTTAGAGAGACAGCTGGATGGGTGAGGGGTTAGAGAGACGGAGGGGTAGATGAGGGGTTAGAGAGACGGAAGGTTAGATGAGGGGTTAGAGAGACGGAGGGGTGGATGAGGGTTTAGAGAGACAGCTGGGTGGATGAGAGGTTAGAGAGACAGAGGGGTGGATGTGGGGTTAGAGAGATGGAGGGATGGATGAGGGGTTAGAGAGGCAGCTGGGTGGATGAGGGGTTAGAGATACGGAGGGGTGGATGAGGGGTTAGAGAGACGGCTGGGTGGATGAGGGGTTAGAGAGACAGCTGGGTGGATGAGGGGTTAGAGAGACAGCTGGGTGGATGAAAGGATAGAGAGGAAGAGTGTTGGCTGGTGTATAGGAAGGAGTAGTAAAACAGCATGAGTGTGATTATGGTGAGTGATGTTGTTTACTCTCATTTCCATCTGGCATAATTGCTCATGCATAGCTAGGTGGAAAACCAAACCGTTGTTTACCTTTCAGCCCGTGACTGAGGAGGGCCAGCCCCATACCAAGGTCTCATGAACCAGGCCGCCAACACTGGAGGTGCTTATATCGCTTACCAGCTTACTCTCTCTCCATAGGGACAGTGGGGTAAATTGAGCCAAAGGATTAGTTAAACCACCCCTTGTTTCTAGGAAACCATACACAAAATGAATCAGGTGACCAAATATTTAGGAAGATGTCATCATTTCATGTCTGTGAAGGAAGAAACCACATGGAAAAGTGGTAAGCAAATTAAGTAATTTTTTGGGAAAATGTATTGTGTTCATACGTTTCATCATGCTTTTATCTAAACCTAAGTAGATCGTTTTAAGATGGTTTTATACATTAGTTGGGGTCTGTATAAGCTACAATATGAGGTCCTAAACCTGGAATGAAAGTGCATCCTTGTATGTGTATAAGTTGAGTATAATTATTACATTTTGTCAGTTTTAAACGCCAACCCATCCACCCCAACCAACTTTCGTTTTTGCCTTAAGTAACCTTCGGTCTTATGTAACCATACCCAACGTAACATATCATACTAATTTCAGTATCCAGGAATTGCATTTAGTATGTTACGTCTAATCTATGAGACCAGGCTGATACACAACATTCTGAATGTGTGTAGACATCTTTGTTAGAAAGAATACTACATTTCCGTTGATTTAGTGATGCTGAATGTAAAAATGTCTCAACTTACCCCACCAGCCCTTACTCTGGTTTTTATTCCTCTGTCTTCTGAGACAACCATCTGGTTATGTGAAGATTGGCTCCAGCAAGTTAGTCTTTAAGATGATGTACATTTTATCTTTATTTAAGAACAAATTGTTATTTTCAATGACAGCCTACGAACAGTGGTTAACTGCCTTGTTCAGGGGTAGAATGACAGATCTTTACCTTGTGAGCTCGGGGATTCGATCTTGCAACCTTCCGGTTACTAGTCCAACACTCTAACCACTGTTTATGGTGAAGATGACTGAATGCTGTCCTTCCGTTTGGTTTATACACTACAAAAAGATGTGGACACCTTCTCGTCAAACATCTCATTCCAAAATAATGGGCATTAATATGGAGTTGGTCCCCCCTTTGCTGCTACAACAGCCACCACTCTTCTGGGAAGGATTTCCACTAGATTTTGGAACATTGCTGCAGGGACTTGCTTCCATTCAGCCTCAAGAGCATTAGTGAGGTCGGGCACTGATGTTGGGTGATTAGGCCTGGCTCACAGTCGGCAATCCAATTCATTCTAAATGTGTTCCATGGGGTTGGGGTCAGGGCTCTGTGCAGGCCAGTCAACTTCTTCCACACCAAGCTCAACAAACCATTTCTGTATGGACCTTGCTTTGTGCACAGGGGCATTGTCATACTGAAACAGGAAAGGGCCTTCCCCAAACTGTTACCACAAAGTTGGAAGCACAGAATCGTCTAGAATATGTATGCTGTAGAGTTATGATTTCCCTTCACTGGAACTAAATGGCCTAGCTCAAACCATGAAAAACAGCCCCAGATCATTATTCTTCTTCCACCAAACTTTTCAGTTGGCACTATGCATTCGGGTAGGTAGTGTTCTCCTGGCATTCGCCAAACCTAGATGCGTCCGTCAGACTGCCAGTTGGTGAGGCGTGATTCGTCACTCCAGAGAACGTGTTTCACCTGCTCCAGAGTGCAATGGCTGTGAGCTTTACACCACTCCAACTGAGGCTTGGCATTACGCAAGGCAATCTTATATTATGGAACCATTTTCTTGTTGTTTAAATTTACAGACTGTCACGCCTTGGTCATTGTGTTTTTGTTATATGTTTGGGTAGGCCAGGGTGTGACATGGGTTTATATGTTGTGTTTCATATTGGGGTTTGTATTAATTGGGATTGTGTATGATTAGGGGTGTGTCTAGTTAGGCTTGGCTGCCTGAAGCGATTCTCAATTGGAGTCAGGTGATTCTCGTTGTCTCGGATTGGGAACCGTATTTAGGTAGCCTGAGTTCGCGTTGTATTTTGTGGGTGTTTGTTCCTGTCTCTGTGTTGTAGTCACCAGATAGGCTGTAATTAGTTTCTCGTTTCGTTTGTTGTTTTCGTATTCAGTTATTTCATGTACCTTTTCATTCATTAAAGTCATGAGTAACCTACACGCTGCATTTCGGTCTGACTCTCTTCATTCAACAGACGAACAACGTTACACAGACAGCCAGGGCCCACTTCAAAACTCAGAAAAAATCAAATAAAATGTAAAGTACAAATACAATACTTAACATACTCCAAAACAATATTTAACATACTTTTCCTTAGTTACTTTACACCACTGCACGCACGCACACACACACACACACACACACACAACCCTCCTTTTTGTTTAAACTAAGGCTGTTTATCTCTGCCAGCGATGCAGCGATGTATGGGAACAGATGCGTCATCTAAGGGAGAAAAAACAGTTCAATACTTTCACGTGTATTTGGGAGTGTTGGTGAACACAAGATTCTGTTCATCCCAGATTACGACATTTGATTTCACACAGCCACTTTGCCTGTATTCTCTCCAAGAGGAAAGGTCTCATTTTACCTCCATCACTACCTCCCTCCCTCTCTCCATCTTTCAATACCTCCCTCCCTCCTTTCATCCCTCACTACCTCCCTCTCTCCATCTCTGTCTCTCTCATCTCAACTATCTCTCCAGTTCTCTTTCACATGGCAAAGAGAGGGAATGAATGACATGAGGCAAGAGTAGTGAAGAGAATGGCTCTAAAGCTTGTAAAAACTTTGGAATTTGCTAATATTCTACCCATTCACAAACAGAAAAGAGGAGAGGAGAGGAGAGGTTGATTCTTTCTTCCATCTCCTCATCTACACACACACACAACAAGTGTACACCACTCACATAAGCACACCCCGATATACAGAGCACAACAGAGAGTGTCTGAAATGTGAACATGAACATGTTTATGAGGGAGTGCTCGCTGTTTTTAACAACTCTACCTCTCTCTTCCTCTTGCTCATCTTCTCTCTTTCACTCTGAGGCTGAGAGTAAAACCAAACTGGAGAAACCTTAGCCTGGGTTTCAGGGGTTCGGTGGAGCACCAATCAAAGGAGAGTATTTATGCACATCCAAACATGGCACAGCAGCTTGACAAAAACTGGCCGAGAAAAGACAGTGATCGATCTTAGTTATGTAATACCTGAGAAATAACATTTTGCTTCTAATGTTGTTGCTGTTTCAGTAAGCTTCAATAATTAATTAGTGGGAAGAGATGTGGAGTTCAGGGTGGAGCCATGGGGCTGTGTTTCAGGGTGGAGCCATGGGGCTGTGTTTCAGGGTGGAGCCATGGGGCTGTGTTTCAGGGTGGAGCCATAGGGCTGTGTTTCAGGGTGGAGCCATGGGGCTGTGTTTCAGGGTGGAGCCATGGGGCTGTGTTTCAGGGTGGAGCCATAGGGCTGTGTTTCAGGGTGGAGCCATGGGGCTGTGTTTCAGGGTGGAGCCATGGGGCTGTGTTTCAGGGTGGAGCCATGGGGCTGTGTTTCAGGGTGGAGCCATGGGGCTGTGTTTCAGGGTGGAGCCATGGGGCTGTGTTTCAGAGTGGAGCCATGGGGCTGTGTTTCAGGGTGGAGCCATAGGGCTGTGTTTCAGGGTGGAGCCATGGGGCTGTGTTTCAGGGTGGAGCCATGGGGCTGTGTTTCAGGGTGGAGCCATGGGGCTGTGTTTCAGGGTGGAACCATGGGGCTGTGTTTCAGGGTGGAGACATGGGGCTGTGTTTCAGGGTGGAGCCATGGGGCTGTGTTTCAGGGTGGAGCCATGGGGCTGTGTTTCAGGGTGGAGCCATGGGGCTGTGTTTCAGGGTGGAGCCATGGGGCTGTGTTTCAGGGTGGAGCCATGGGGCTGTGTTTCAGGGTGGAGCCATGGGGCTGTGTTTCAGGGTGGACTCATGGGGCTGTGTTTCAGGGTGGAGCCATGGGGCTGTGTTTCAGGGTGGAGCCATGGGGCTGTGTTTCAGGGTGGAGCCATGGGGCTGTGTTTCAGGGTGGAGCCATGGGGCTGTGTTTCAGGGTGGAACCATGGGGCTGTGTTTCAGGGTGGAGACATGGGGCTGTGTTTCAGGGTGGAGCCATGGGGCTGTGTTTCAGGGTGGAGCCATGGGGCTGTGTTTCAGGGTGGAGCCATGGGGCTGTGTTTCAGGGTGGAGCCATGGGGCTGTGTTTCAGGGTGGAGCCATGGGGCTGTGTTTCAGGGTGGAGCCATGGGGCTGTGTTTCAGGGTGGACTCATGGGGCTGTGTTTCAGGGTGGAGCCATGGGGCTGTGTTTCAGGGTGGAGACATGGGGCTGTGTTTCAGGGTGGAGCCATGGGGCTGTGTTTCAGGGTGGAGACATGGGGCTGTGTTTCAGGGTGGAGCCATGGGGCTGTGTTTCAGGGTGGAGACATGGGGCTGTGTTTCAGGGTGGAGCCATGGGGCTGTGTTTCAGGGTGGAGACATGGGGCTGTGTTTCAGGGTGGAGCCATGGGGCTGTGTTTCAGGGTGGAGACATGGGGCTGTGTTTCAGGGTGGAGCCATGGGGCTGTGTTTCAGGGTGGAGCCATGGGGCTGTGTTTCAGGGTGGAGACATGGGGCTGTGTTTCAGGGTGGAGCTATGGGGCTGTGTTTTAGGGTAGAGCTATGGGGCTATGTTTCAGGGTAGAGCGTTTGGGCTCTGTTTTAGGGATCAGCCTCAACTCAGCCTGCTTCTCTGCCGCCCACTTAGTGATGTCATATCTATGGCCTCTCCACAGCCACCGCCCAACACACACACGCACTCACATGTACACACACACAGACATACGTGCGTGCACACACACAAAGACACAAACCGCAGCCACCGCCCACTTCGTGACAATACGTATGCTGGCTCTGTTGTAATCACAGTACAGTAAAAACTCACATGGTTTCCACTTCAGGCACCAAACCACACACTCTCTCATGTATGGGGTGCTTTTTCACTTTCTTTTTCTCTTTAGGGTTGCCAAAGACTTTGTTCCAAAGCCAGATGTTCCTGTCTTTCTACCCTACACAACCAGAGGAATCTAGCCCTGCTTGACCCAGATTCTGGCCTTGACTGATAACTAGACTGAATCTGATTCTTAATTTAGAGATTACATGTGTTTATTTGCATTTTCAGGTTCATGGATGGAGACACACATTTTCTAAGATATTTAATTCATTTGAGGTATTTCAGTTCAATGTCACTCTTGGAGTCACGGCCGTCGAAGGAAGTGGACCAAAGTGCAGCATTGGTGAGTGTACATTTCTCTTTTTATTTAAAATGTCACCAACAAAACAAGAAACGAAAACAACCATGAAGCTTACAGGGCTAAGTGACACAAACCAGGTTAACTACCCACACTGAAAGGAGGGAAAAAAGGGCTACCTAAGTATGATTCCCAATCAGAGACAACGATAGACAGCTGTCCCTGATTGAGAACCATACCTGGCCAACACATAGAAACACAAATCATAGAAATAAAGGACATAGAATGCCCACACAAATCACACCCTGACCAAACCAAAAAGAGACATAAAACAGGCTCTCTAAGGTCAGGGCGTGACACTTGGCTTAATGTCTCTTTTATGGTGTTGTCAGAGCAATATAAATCAGCTTCACGTCACAGAGATATTGTTTTATTGTTAACACCAGACAAATTCACAGGGCGATATTTCAAATGCAACTTCAATACAGTTTTGTTAAAGCCATGTTTCCATTTAGCAAGCAGGCTGCAGGCACCACCCTGTAAGGAAGAACAGCGTAATCTCTCTCTCGGTTCTAACCATAGCAGTGCTAATGTCTAATATGGAGCCATTATACTTAAGACACATTCCCCATCTGACAGGGTGTCTCTGCTGCCTCTCTCATACTTAATACACACGAGCACATTTGAAGATACAGTACCACAAGGCACGCAAGCACATTTACTCAAACGTACACACAGAACACACACACACACACACACTACATTAGCTCTGTTTAAACAACTTCTTCCTGCTCAGGGTCTGTGCTGAAGCCTTGATGTTTCAGTGGAGCCGTGCAGTAACACCCGGAACCTCTCAGCGTTTGGTTTGGTTTCCAGAGGGACTAAGACTCTGAGACCCCAGATTCCTGTCTGTAGTATGCACTCTGCTCCACACACCAGGCCCAGTGACTAGTACCCACACTGTAGATGCATGCAGGTATGTGCAGATACACACACACACACACACAGTTGTTAAAAGCTTTGAGACCTAGTCAGGGACTGCTCAGTGGGACCTCACAGGACCACATGACATTTTTATCTATACATGACTACAAGATATACTATTCAAGGTTCAGACCGGGTTTAGGGAAACAATAACACAACTCTGGTTTGATTGATTAATTCATTTGGACAATTTGTGAAGCTATTCCATGACTATATTGAAACACAAATACATATGTAGCTCCAGTAGATTAAGTGTGGTGAAGGACAAAACATAAAGCTGTAATCAACCTTATCCCATCTGGTGTTTAAACAAACATACACATATGATGTCATGTGTCCCATATTCCACTCCCCTTCTCTATCACTCCATATCCCTATGACACCACCTCCCCACCTCTATCCTACTCTGGTCCTGGGTTGAGTTACAATAACAGGGGCGCTGCCTGGTGTGGGAGGAAAGCTAGTCACCTCTAGGTGTGGGAGGCATTACCTTCCTGAGATCCAAGAGTCAACTGTCTGACAACCTAGCTTTCCGCTCTAGAAGTCCACTGTTGTAAGCATGGTATCAAATTCTGGTACAACAGGTCGGCATACAAGCAACATGGGGATCATATCCTATCCAATAATGGGAAAGAGGCATAGAAGACAAGGAAAGGAAGCAGTTTTACTGAGACCCACCCAGAGTGCTTGACGATGCAACATCTGTCTCCAGAAGGTAAACCTTGCTTTAGTCAGACTAAATTGCTCCCATATATACGTTCCCCAGCGCACCACAGCAGTGCATTTCAGTTCCTATGAGGACAGCAGTTGTAAAAAAGAAACATGGTTACAGATGTGCCAATTAGAGCCCACAAAATGGCAACTTTGTCTGCTGGTCTCAGCCTATGCTTAAGCCTGGCTGTCCTGCTTCCTATTGAGCGGTTCAGTCAATGCTGCTCTGCCGTTCCACACCACAAACAGCTCTCTCTCTCTCTCTCTCTCTCTCTCTCTCTCTCTCTCTCTCTCTCTCTCTCTCTCTCTCTCTCTCTCTCTCTCTCTCTCTCACAGTGCCTTCGGAAAGTATTCAGACACCTTGACCTTGTCCACATTTTGTTACATTACAAGGAACCCACCAGGTACAACCCTAAATCTGTAAACATGGGCTACCTCATAGACATTATCCTGACCAACTGGCCCTCCAAATACACCTCCGCTGTCTTCAATCAGGATCACTGCCTCATTGCCTGTATCCGCTATGGGTCCGCGGTCAAACGACCACTCCTCATCACTGTCAAACGCTCACCAAAACACTTCTGCGAGCAGGCCTTTCTAATCGACCTGGCCTGGGTATCCTGGAAGGATATTGACCTCATCCCGTCAGTTGAGGATGCCTAGTCATTCCTTAAAAGTAACTTCCTCACCATCTTAGATAAGCATGCTCCGTTCAAAAAATGCAGAAATAAGAACAGATATAGCCCTTGGTTCACTCCAGACCTGACTGCCCTCGACCAGCACAAAAACATCCTGTGGCGGACTGCAATAGCATTGAATAGTCCCCGCGATATGCAACTGTTCAGGGAAGTCAGGAACCAATACACGCAGTCAGTCAGGAAAGCAAAGGCCAGCTTTTTCAAGCAGAAATTTGCATCCTGTAGCTCTAACTCCAAAAAGTTCTGGGACACTGTAAACTCCATGGAGAACAACAGCACCTCCTCCCAGCTGCCCACTGCACTGAGGCTAGGTAACACGGTCACCACCGATAAATCCATAATAATCGAAAACTTCAACATGCCATGCCTTCCTCCTGGCTACTCCAACCTCGGCCAACAGACAGTACTGTGCAGCCGTCTTTATCGACCTGGCCAAAGCTTTTGACTCTGTCAATCATCATATTCTTATCGGCAGACTCAGTAGCCTCGGTTTTTCTAATGACTGCCTTGCCTGGTTCACCAACTACTTTGCAGACAGAGTTCAGTGTGTCAAATCGGAGGGCATGTTGTCTGGTCCTCTGGCAGTCTCTATGGGCGTGCCACAGGGTTCAATTCTCGGGCCGACTCTTTTCTCTGTATATATCAATAATGTTGCTCTTGCTGCGGGTGATTCCCTGATCCACCTCTACGCAGACGACACCATTCTGTATACCTCTGGCCCTTCCTTGGACACTGTGCTATCTACATTTATCTATCTACTATCTAACCTCCAAAAGAGCTTCAATGCCATACAACACTCCTTCCGTGGCCTCCAACTGCTCTTAAACACTAGTAAAACCAAATGCATGCTTTTCAACCATTCGCTGCCTGCACCCGCACGCCCAACTAGCATCACCACCCTGGATGGTTCCAACCTAGAATATGTGGACATCTATAAGTACCTAGGTGTCTGGCTAGACTGTAAACTCTCCTTCCAGACTTATATCAAACATCTCCAATCTAAAATCAAATCTAGAGTCAGCTTTCTATTTCACAACAAAGCCTCCTTCACTCACGCCGCCAAACTTACCCTAGTAAAACTGACTATCCTACCGATCCTCGACTTTGGTGATGTCATCTACAAAATAGTCTCCAATACTCTACTCAGCAAACTGGATGCAGTTTATCACAGTGCCGTCCGTTTTGTTACTAAAGCACCTTATACCACCCACCACTGCGACCTGTATGCTCTAGTCGGCTGGCCCTCGCTACATATTCGTCGCCAGACCCACTGGCTCCAGATCATCTACAAGTCAATGCTAGGCAAAGCTCCGCCTTATCTCAGTTCACTGGTCACGATGGCAACACCCACTCGTAGCACGCGCTCCAGCAGGTGTATCTCACTGATCATCCCAAAAGCCAACACCTCATTTGGCCGCCTTTCGTTCCAGTTCTCTGCTGCCTGTGACTGGAACGAATTGCAAAAATCGCTGAAGTTGGAGACTTTTATCTCTCTCACCAACTTTAAACATCTGCTATCTGAGCAGCTAACCGATCGCTGCAGCTGTACATAGTCCATTGGTAAACAGCCCACCCTATTTACCTACCTCATCCCCATACTGTTTTTATTTATTTACTTTTCTGCTCTTTTTGCACACCACTATCTCTACCTGCACATGACCATCTGATCATTTATCACTCCAGTGTTAATCTGCTAAAAAGTAATCATTCGCCTACCTCCTCATGCCTTTTGCACACAATGTATATACTCTTTCTTTTTTTCTACTGTGTTATTGACTTGTTTATTGTTTACTCCATGTGTAACTCTGTGTTGTTGTCTGTTCACACTGCTATGCTTTATCTTGGCCAGGTCGCAGTTGTAAATGAGAACTTGTTCTCAACTAGCCTACCGGGTTAAATAAAGGTTAAATAAATAAAAAAAATAAAAAAATACAGCTTTATTCTAAAATTGATGAAATCATTTTTTTTCTCTCATCAATCTACACACAATACCACATAATGATGCATTTTTTTGTTGTTGCAAATTTAGAAAATATAAAAACCAGGAAATAGTACATTTAAATAAGTATTCAGAACATTGACTCAGTACTTTGTTGAAGCACCTTTGACAGCAATTACAGCCTCGAGTCTTCTTGGGTATGACGATCAACTTTTCATTTTCCATTTGTTTTGTCTTTGTTTTCTACACACCTTGTTTCTATTTCCCAATTACATGTTCATTATTTAACCCTCTGTTTCCCCCATGTTTGTGTGCGTGTTTGTATATAATGTTCAGGTTGTTACTTGTTGGCTGGTATTGTTTGCAGGGTTTGTTATTACACCCTATATTTACGAGTGACCGGTAATTTCATGCACCTTTAGCATTTGTTTTATACTGGTGCTGTTTGTAGAATAAATTACTTTGTACACTCATCTCTGCTCTCCTGCACCTGATTCCATGCACCAGTTACCCACAGCCTGACAACTCTACATATTTTCAATCATAGTGGTGGCTGCATCCTTTTATGGGTATGTTTGTAATTGTTAAGGACCTGTGAGTTGTGAGCGGTGAGCCAATGGTATCCGACAATATCCGGCTTTGCTGGCGAAGAGGGAAATTCATATTGTTGTCACTACAAAGGAGCATATTTTCTGACAGTGTATTTGAACATACAGGTTGATAATTTAATGTCACTGACAACATATTAAATGTTGATATTATGACTGCCTGTCTTAGGATAGTGTGTAGCTACAGTTGAAACAAATTTAACTGGTATTCTACAGTATGCCTTCTTTTATAGGGAAAGCATTAGCCAAAGCAATTCAATGATTGCTACTGAATGTGGTATCATTTTGACTACTCATAATGTATTTTCTACCTTAGACTACACCACACAGATAGGCTAAGTCCTCTCTTGTTGAGTGTGTTTTGTGTGTCAACGGCAGGAGGACTTCACATGAGACAAGAGCGGCTGTGTTTACGTCTCAACGTGAGAACATGAAATACTGACATCTTGTGGTAAGTAGCTCATGGGTATTGCATTCCAATTGAAGTGCATTGATACAGTTCAGTTACAGTATGCACTTGTGGAATTTAGAATATTTAATACATTGCAATAAAACATAAAACATCTTAGCTAGTCACTTCTCTAGTTACCTTATTAATAAAGGCAATTCTACAGTCCCCATTGAAACGTTTCCTAACGTACAGTGCCCTCAGAAGATATTAATACACCTTGACTTATTCCACATTGTGTTGTGTTACAGCCTGAATTCAAAATGATTTAAATCTGGGGTTTTCACACATCAACACACAAAACCCCATAATGACAAAATGATTTAAATCTGGGGTTTTCACACATCAACACACAAAACCCCATAATGACAAAATGATTTAAATCTGGGGGTTTTTCACACATCAACACACAAAACCCCATAATGACAAAATGATTTAAATCTGGGGTTTTCACACATCAACACACAAAACCCCATAATGACAAAATGATTTAAATCTGGGGGTTTTCACACATCAACACACAAAACCCCATAATGACAAAATGATTTAAATCTGGGGTTTTCACACATCAACACACAAAACCCCATAATGACAAAATTATTTAAATCTGGGGTTTTCACACATCAACACACAAAACCCCATAATGACAAAATGATTTAAATCTGGGGTTTTTCACACATCAACACACAAAACCCCATAATGACAAAATGATTTAAATCTGGGGTTTTTCACACATCAACACACAAAACCCCATAATGACAAAATGATTTAAATCTGGGGGGTTTTCACACATCAACACACAAAACCCCATAATGACAAAATGATTTAAATCTGGGGTTTTCACACATCAACACACAAAACCCCATAATGACAAAATTATTTAAATCTGGGGTTTTCACACATCAACACACAAAACCCCATAATGACAAAATGATTTAAATCTGGGGTTTTTCACACATCAAAACCCCATAATGACGAAATGATTTAAATCTGGGGTTTTTCACACATCAACACACAACACCCCATAATGACAAAATGATTTAAATCTGGGGTTTTTCACACATCAACACACAAAACCCCATAATGACAAAATGATTTAAATCTGGGGTTTTTCACACATCAACACACAAAACCCCATAATGACAAAATGATTTAAATCTGGGGTTTTTCACACATCAACACACAAAACCCCATAATGACAAAATGATTTAAATCTGGGGTTTTTCACACATCAACACACAAAACCTCATAATGACAAAATGATTTAAATCTGGGGGTTTTCACACATCAACACACAAAACCCCATAATGACGAAATGATTTAAATCTGGGGGGTTTTCACACATCAACACACAAAACCCCACAATGACAAAATGATTTAAATCTGGGGTTTTCACACATCAACACACAAAACCCCATAATGACAAAATGATTTAAATCTGGGGTTTTTCACACATCAACACACAAAACCCCATAATGACGAAATGATTTAAATCTGGGGTTTTCACACATCAACACACAAAACCCCATAATGACGAAATGATTTAAATCTGGGGGTTTTCACACATCAACACACAACACCCCATAATGACTAAATGATTTAAATCTGTTTGTTTTTTTCACACATCAACACACAAAACCCCACAATGACAAAATGATTTAAATCTGGGGTTTTCACACATCAACACACAAAACCCCATAATGACAAAATGATTTAAATCTGGGGTTTTTCACACATCAACACACAAAACCCCATAATGACGAAATGATTTAAATCTGGGGTTTTCACACATCAACACACAAAACCCCATAATGACGAAATGATTTAAATCTGGGGGTTTTCACACATCAACACACAACACCCCATAATGACTAAATGATTTAAATCTGTTTGTTTTTTTCACACATCAACACACAAAACCCCATAATGACAAAATGATTTAAATCTGGGGTTTTTCACACATCAACACACAAAACCCCATAATGACAAAAGGATTTAAATCTGGGGTTTTTCACACATCAACACACAAAACCCCATAATGACGAAATGATTTAAATCTGGGGTTTTTCACACATCAACACACAAAACCCCATAATGACAAAATGATTTAAATCTGGGGTTTTTCACACATCAACACACAAAACCCCATAATGACAAAATGATTTAAATCTGGGGGGTTTTCACACATCAACACACAAAACCCCATAGTGACGAAATGATTTAAATCTGGGGTTTTTCACACATCAACACACAAAACCCCATAATGACGAAATTATTTAAATCTGGGGTTTTTCACACATCAACAGCCCATAATGACGAAATGATTTAAATCTGGGGTTTTTCACACATCAACACCCCATAATGACAAAATGATTTAAATCTGGTTGTTTATTTCACACATCAACACACAAAACCCCATAATGACAAAATGATTTAAATCTGGTTGTTTATTTCACACATCAAAACACAACACCCCATAATGACTAAATGAAAACATGTTCTTAGAACTTTTTGCAAATGTATTGAAAATGAACAGATAATTGTATGCGTAGTCAAAAGTCATGATGAGGTGAGGTAGTCAAAAATCATGTTAAACACTATTATTGCACACAAAGTTTGTTCATGAGACTTATTACGTGACCTGTTAATCACATTTTTACTCCTGAATGTATTTAGGCTTGCCATAACAAAGGGGTTGAATACTTATTGACTCGAGACATGTCAACTTTTAATTTTTTATTAATTTGTAAAAATGTCTAAAAACAATATTCAATTTGTGATATTATGAGGTATTGTGTGTAGGCCAGTGACATAACATCCCAATTGTGAAGTGGGAAACTCAGTAGCGGTGCTTGGGTATAATCACTGGGGAAGCCAAGCCTTCCCGACACCCAAAATAATGCCATATTACAACCTATATGTTGTCATAATTGTGTTGTTTGTTAGTTCATATGCTCTGAAACCATGATATATAGGCCTAATGGCCGAGACAATAAGAAGACACAATGTCCGAATAAATTAAACCACACCTTTGTTTCATCACAAAACCGGATAGCAACGTCTGTCCAGTGAAGTCCACAAAGCATATTGCATGTACAGTAACAAACAGCTACATGACCTACAGCATGGTCAAGCAAATGAAGTCACAACAATAGACAAACATGGTGTGAATAAACTAATAACACACACAGTATTGTATTTTTCTTGTCTATATTGAATACATAATTTAAACATTCACAGTATAGGTTGGAAAAAGAATGTGAAGCCTTAGGTTAATGATTTCTCCAAAAGCTAATTGGAGTCACGACTCAGCTAACCTGGAGTCAAATCAATGAGACGAGATTGGAGATGTTGGTTAGAGCTGCCTTGCCCTATAAAAAACGCTCACAAAATGTGAGTTTGCTATTCACAAGAAGCATTGCCTGATGTGAACCATGCCTCAAACAAAAGAGATCTCAGAAGACCTAAGATTAAGAACTGTTGACTTGCATAAAGCAGGAAAGGGTTACAAAATATCTCTAAAAGCCTTGATGTTCATCAGTCCACAGTAAGACAAATTGTCTATAAATGGAGAAAGTTCAGCACTGTTGCTATTCTGCCTAGGAGTGGCAGTCCTGCAAAGATGAATGCAAGAGCACAGCACACAATGCTTAAAGAGGTTAAGAAGAATCCTAGAGGGCCAGCTAAAGACTTACAGAAATCTCTGGAACATGCTAACATCTCTGTTGACGAGTCTACAATACGTAAAACACACACAAAAAAAACATTGCTGCACGTCTGAAGTTTGCAAAAGTGCAGCAAGATGTTACACAGTGCTATTAGCAAAATATTTCGTGGACAGATGAAACTACAGTTGAGTTGTTTGGAATGAACACACAACACTATGTGAGGAGAAAAGGGCACAGCACATCAACATCCAAACCTCATCCCTACTGTAAAGTATGGTGGAGGGAGCATCATGTTTTGGGGCTGCTTTGCTGCCTCAGGGCCTGGACAGGTTGCTATCATCTTTCACATACATTTTCCACCCTACATTGTGAACGTTTAAATGGTGTGTTCAATAAATACATGAAAATGTGTAATTGTCTTTGTCTTATTAGTTTCAGCAGACTGTGATTGTCTATTGTTGTGACCTAGATGAAGATCAGATAAAAAGTTATGTCCAATTTATGCAGAAATCCGGGTATTTCCAAAATGGTCACATACTTTTTCTTGCCACTGTAGCTCTGCTTAGTCTAATACAGTGACAACTAAAATATACCGAAAACAATTTAGTCCAATCAACATAAGCTAAATATGATGTGGCTGTCCATGGTTCTGATTTCTGTGTGTGGATAAAAATTCTTGCTTGCTATCCTAACTTCCGTTCATGGCCAACGTTAGCTAGTTAACATTAGCCTTCTACATCTAGCTACATGTTGAACTTCCATTCTCTCAGTCCAGGGGCACAACAATGTATGAATTTATGGTTAGTTCAGAATCGCCGTTATAATCATTGGCCAGTACGGAGAATTAAGTAAAACCAGAAGTCCAAATCCTTATCTCCATCCGTGGCTAATTTAGGAAAGGCACAATTTTAGCTAGCTAGCTAGCCACCGGAGGACAACAACACAACAAGATGCAACAATTGAAGTTTTTCTGTCAATGTTGTATGCTCTCAATGGGATTTTTTGGTTCACCAGGACCATTCACAGTTGAACTCGCTCAGTTTAGCTCAACACTGGTTGGCTAATGTGTATACTTTTTTGTCAAGGGAGGCCAGATGCTTGCTGGCTTCCCTTGCATTCAATGCTATGGGTGGCAACAATGTCATACTCATTTGGACCAGACAGCATCAGATAGATGGCCTACACACATAGTGACAGAAGGGCCCTGTTTTGCTCGCTCGGATGCTTTCTCCTGTGAGATGCATTCAGCCTCTTGTGAATTGAAGGGAAATGATGAAACACACAGAGATGAAAGTTGAATTTTTTAACTGTTTTTTTTTACAAGGCAAGGGAAGCCTAAGAGCATCTGGCCTCCCTTGACATCCAAGCCTGGCTTCCATTGGCATCCATTACACGCCACTAAGGAAACTATGTATATTCAAGAAGAAACTACAGATTAAGAGTCTAGGCTAAATCCTGATGAAACTTTTGGATTGTATGTCAGGCTGTCTGTATGGGAAAATACTGCAGTACAGCCTATTGGAGAAAGGATGTGATGTTTCTTTGCTTGACAGATTTGACTATTTTGAAATAATGTCAACAATTGTATAATTGGAACGGTAAACTGTTCTCCACAAGCACATCTTAGAAAAAGTCTCTGGTGGTATAATGTGTGTGTATGTGTGTGTGAGCTGGTTGGGCATGCTATACTATACTCATCACCGAGCCATAGGGGCTTTCCAGCAGAGATAATGGCAAGACATTAAACAAGAGGAAGGAATATTGTTCCCTGGACCTTATATCATTTGTCGCCTAGTGGTTAGAGGGTGGCAGGTAGCCTAGTGGTTAGAGGGTGGCAGGTAGCCTAGTGGTTAGAGGGTGGCAGGTAGCCTAGTGGTTAGAGGGTGACAGGTATCCTAGTCGTTAGAGAGTGACAGGTAGCCTAGTGGGTAGAGGGTGACAGGTAGTCTAGTGGGTAGAGGGTGACAGGTAGCCTAGTGGTTAGAGGGTGGCAGGTAGCCTTGTGGTAAGAGGGTGACAGGTAGCCTAGTGGTTAGAGGGTGGCAGGTAGCCTAGTGGTTAGAGGGTGGCAGGTAGCCTAGTGGTTAGAATGTTGTAGGTAGCCTAGTGGTTAGAGGGTGACAGGTAGGCTAGTGGTTAGAGGGTGACAGGTAGCCTAGTGGTTAGAGGGTGACAGGTAGCCTAGTGGTTAGAGGGTGACAGGTAGCCTAGTGGTTAGAGGGTGACAGGTAGCCTAGTGGTTAGAGGGTGGCAGGTAGCCTAGTGGTTAGAGGGTGACAGGTAGCCTAGTGGTTAGAGGGTGACAGGTAGCCTAGTGGTTAGAGGGTGACAGGTAGCCTAGTGGTTAGAGGGTGACAGGTAGCCTAGTGGTTAGAGGGTGGCAGGTAGCCTAGTGGTTAGAGGGTGACAGGTAGCCTAGTGGTTAGAGGGTGACAGGTAGCCTAGTGGTTAGAGGGTGACAGGTAGCCTAGTGGTTAGAGGGTGACAGGTAGCCTAGTGGTTAGAGGGTGACAGGTAGCCTAGTGGTTAGAGGGTGGCAGGTAGCCTAGTGGTTAGAGGGTGGCAGGTAGCCTAGTGGTTAGAGGGTGACAGGTAGCCTAGTGGTTAGAGGGTGACAGGTAGCCTAGTGGTTAGAGGGTGACAGGTAGCCTAGTGGTTAGAGGGTGACAGGTAGCCTAGTGGTTAGAGGGTGACAGGTAGCCTAGTGGTTAGAGGGTGGCAGGTATCCTAGTCGTTAGAGGGTGACAGGTAGCCTAGTGGTTAGAGGGTGACAGGTAGCCTAGTGGTTAGAGGGTGACAGCTAGCCTAGTGGTTAGAGGGTGACAGGTAGCCTAGTGGTTAGAGGGTGACAGGTAGCCTAGTGGTTAGAGGGTGACAGGTAGCCTAGTGGTTAGAAGGTGACAGGTAGCCTAGTGGTTAGAGGGTGACAGGTAGCCTAGTGGTTAGAAGCTGACAGGTAGCCTAGTGGTTAGAGGGTGACAGGTAGCCTAGTGGTTAGAGGGTGACAGGTAGCCTAGTGGTTAGAGGGTGGCAGGTAGCCTAGTGGTTAGAGGGTGGCAGGTAGCCTAGTGGTTAGAGGGTGAGAGGTAGCCTAGTGGTTAGAGGGTGACAGTAACCGCAACGTTGCTGGTTTGAATCCCCAAGCTGACTAAGTGAAAACTGCTGATGTGCCTTTGACCAAGGCACTTAACCCTAATCGTTCCTGTAAGTCTGGATAAGAGCTAAATGACTAGATTGTGTACGAACGGACTCACCGACATACAATTAGTGCGGCTCATCAATTAGGCTGATCCATTAAGAACTCAGTTGATCAATGAAGCACTATGCTGCTGTCAACAAGACCTGTGGTCTTTTTTTCTAACTCTGGCTGGTCTGTGTGTTAGGTTGGCAGTGCTGAAATGTTGAGTTAGCCAGCTAATAGTTGTCAGGGGACTGTCAGAGCTAACCTAATGTATCCCTACATCAAGTGTAGAAGGGCAATTCCATGATAACGGAATTACGCTGAGACTCAGATTTTTCACTTTAAAATATATATCAGGCAAAAATCATTGATTTCAAAGTTGAACTCCTTACACTCGTGAACATTAGCCTATATGGAAAGGGCCAAATTGAAATGTTTCGAACAGAATAACTATTTTCACAGCATTTATTAATAAAATACATCTGAATATATTATGGATGCATTCAGAAACATAATAAGAATATTAATTTACATTTTGGAGTAGGTGTAATGAATTTCCTCCTCTTCTTCCGAAGAGGAGAGGCGAAACGGATCAGAGGACCAATACGCGGCGTGGTAATTGTCTATGGTTCTTTAATACGTTAAGGTACACATGAACAACTGACTACAAAAAAACAAGAAATGTGAAAACTCAACAGTCCTATCTGGTGCAAAGACAGAGACAGGAACAATCACCCACCAACACAGTGAAACCCAGGCTACCTAAATATGATTCTCAATCAGAGACAACCAATGACACCTGCCTCTGATTGAGAACCATACTAGGCCGAAACATAGAAATTCCCAAAACCTAGAAAAACAAACATAGACTGCCCACCCAACTCACGCCCTGACCATACTAACTAAATACAAAACACAGGAAATAAAGGTCAGAACGTGACAGTACCCCCAAAGGTGCGGACTCCGGCCGCAAAACCTTGACCTATAGGGGAGGGTCTGGGTGGGCGTCTGTCCGCGGTGGCGGTTCTGGCTAGGGACGCGGACCCCACTTTACCATTGTCTTAGTCCGCCTTATTGTCCGCCTCCGTGGCTTTCTCACCATGGCAACCCCTCTCAATGACCCTACTGGACAGAGGGGCTCGGGACAGAGGGACAGGGGCTCTGGCGCCTCTGGGCTGAGGGGCTCTGGCGCCTCTGGGCTGAGGGGCTCTGGCGCCTCTGGGCTGAGGGGCTCTGGCGCCTCTGGGCTGAGGGGCTCTGGCGCCTCTGGGCTGAGGGGCTCTGGCAGCGGCGCCGGACAGGCGGGAGGCTCCGGCAGCGGCGCCGGACAGGCGGGACGCTCCGGCAGCGGCGCCGGACAGGCGGGGACGCTCCGGCAGCGGCGCCGGACAGGCGGGACACTCCGGCAGCGGCGCCGGACAGGCGGGAGGCTCCGGCGGGACGCTCCGGCAGCGGCGCCGGACAGGCGGGACGCTCCGGCAGCGGCGCCGGACAGGCGGGAGCACCTGCAGGGAGGAGACTGAGAGACAGCCTGGTGCGTGGGGCTGCCACAGGAACCACCAGGCTGGGGAGACCTTCAGGAGGCTTGGTGTTAGGAGGAGCCTGAAAGACCGGGCTGTGGGGGAGCACTGGAGCTCTGGTGCGCAACCTTGGCACCACTTCCCCAGGCTGGACAACTACTCTAGCCCGGACCCTCCAGAGTGCAGGCACAGGTTGAACCGGGCTGTGGGTAAGCACGGGAGATCTAGTGCTTACTACACGCACCTCTCCCCTAGGCTCCACTCCCACAGTTGCCCGGGACGAGCGGAGCGCAGGCAGAGGACGCACTGCACCCTCCCAGCGCCCCGGAGACACAGCATGCAGAGCCGGCGCAGGATAACCTGGACCAAGACTGCGTACCGGCGACCAGACCCGCTGAGCAGGCACCATACGCCCTGGCTCAATGCCCACACTCGCATGGCACTTTCGGGGGGCTGCCCTATAGCGCACCGGGCTATGGACACGCACTGGCGACACCATGCGCTTAACCGCATAACACGGTGCCTGACCAGTAATGCGCTGCTTATCATAAGCACGAGGAGTGAGCTCAGGTCTGCTACCTGGCTTAGTACCACACCTCGTGTGCCCCCCCCAAAAAATGTTTGGGGCTGCCTCTCGTACCTGTCGCACTGCCGTGCTGGCTTCGCCAACCTCATTCTCCTGTAACCTTCCTTGCATTGCTCCATCGAATCCCAGGCGGGCTTTGGCACTCTCCCTGGGTCGACCGCCCACCTATCTATCTCCTCCCAAGTTGTGTAGTCCATTCTCTGCTCTGATGCTGGCCGCTGTTGTTGCTGCTGCTGCTGCTGTCGTCGCTGCTGTTTTTTACCACGCCGCTTGGTCCTTGGTGGGTGGGTGATTCTGTAATGAATTTCCTCCTCTTCTTCCGAAGAGGAGAGGCGAAACGGATCAGAGGACCAATACGCGGCGTGGTAATTGTCCATGGTTCTTTTTAATACGTTAAGGTACACATGAACAACTGACTACAAAAAAAAAAACAAGAAATGTGAAAACTCAAAACAATCCTATCTGGTGCAAAGACAGAGACAGGAACAATCACCCACCAACACACAGTGAAACCCAGGCTACCTAAGTATGATTCTCAATCAGAGACAACCAATGACACCTGCCTCTGATTGAGAACCATACTAGGCCGAAACATAGAAATTCCCAAAACCTAGAAAAACAAACATAGACTGCCCACCCAACTCACGCCCTGACCATACTAACTAAATACAAAACACAGGAAATAAAGGTCAGAACGTGACAGTAGGTGCAAGATAAGAAAGAATAACTATTTCAAGTGTTTGAGGTAGAGGTCTAACTGCTGGCCACACATCTCTCAGAACTGCTCACAGTTCCTATGTCATTTCACGTTAATGACTCAAGGTAAGAGGCTTCGACTAGAAGATACTTTGTTTAGCTCTCCTAGCTTTGCCATTGAGGAACTGAAACAAGCACACTTGCCATTTTTTGTTTGGAACACAGCGCCACCATCACACAATTATTCTTGTTGTTTACGCAAAAAAAGGTTTCATTATAGATCGTTTCATTATAGATCGGGTCAGGTGGGCTTCATTTGAAAGCTTTAAGTTATAAAATACGGTCTTACTGTGTTAGGCGTTCCAAAGGCACTTCAGACAAACAGATTGTCATTTTGGTGTCATGAGTGCATTCAAGTGTATGTTCTGCAGCTTATTTAGCGGGAGGGAGGGGGGCATCTAGTTGTCGTGCGTGGTGCTCATATTTAAACCCATACAGTGCTATGAAGCGGAGAACCTGAGCTCTGACACCATGTATAGTGTGTTATTGTACGGCTACTGAGTTCCAATTAGGGCACTTATCAATGACAAAATCAGATCTTTTCAACCAGTATACGTGTGGAAAAGGCTACCAAACCACCATACAACTCTATGCACAATAACACAAAAAATACACCTTTTTTCTGGAATAACTGCAGAAGTAAAGTTTGGTAAGAGAATTGTGGTAAAATCTCCCTCATTTAAATTTTCTACCAAACTTTGACTGCACAATTCTCCATGTAAAACTATTTTTTTTCATGGAAATTGTTCAAAGTAATCCTTGTGCAAAGAGTTGTATTGTTTGTTAAACTTTGAAATAATGTTTTTTGTTTGCTATACATTTTAAAGTGAAAATCTGAGTCTCACTGTAATTCTGTTTCCTTGGAATCACCCAGCACATTTTAGAGAGGTCAGCTTTAAGTAATATTGTAATAAGCTACACCTCTCAGATCTACAAAAGTACCTATAAGGGCTAGGGGATTCAGCATCCCACTCTTACGGTCACTGTGTTTCTCAATCTCTAGCTCTGTCTATCCTCCCTCTGTCTTTCTCCTTTCATGGGCTTGGTAGTTTGCCTGTCTATACTCAGCACTAGGTCTGCTCTGGAAGCACCAGGTCTGCTCTGGAAGCACCAGGTCTGCTCT
>NC_068445.1:30866750-30941750 GCF_023373465.1 Oncorhynchus keta
ATTTTTTTCTCTCCAATTAATATCAATTTCCTTTGGGTTAGGACCCTGGGAGCTGTGTGTGTTTGGTTTCCTTCTGGCTGCTGGATACACACACTCACAGCATTGGAGTTTTGAAGAAGCATTGTGTGTGTGTGTTAATTTCACATTGTGTGCAGTATACACATTACACATCTATACCACTGACACCCTTATCCACCCCATCCCATGGAGGCTTTGTCTCAAATGGCACTCTAGTCCCTATATAGTGCACTGCACTACTTTTAACCAGGGCTCATAGTAGTGCACTATATAGCAAATAAAGGGCCATTTGCGATGCAGACCAGAATGGCTCTTCAGTGGGATTGACGTTGCTTTTTCATACTGTATCTTTGCCCTGATGACATAGTTGGACAGACAAAGGACTTCAATGAAGTCTCGTTAACTCCCCTTGATCACCACATAATCAGTCACTTCTGTCCTAGATGTCGGAGGAAGCATCAGACACACATCTTTACATTGTAGTCATTTAGCAGACGCTCTTATTCAGAGCAACTTACAGTAGTGAGAGCATACATTTTCAGACTTTTGTCAGGGACAGTACTAGTACAGCCTTTCATGCTGATTTGGCTATGGCAGTTGGTGATGATTATTTTCTGTTGCGATGGCTCATTCTTTCTTTGAGGCCTGTATCGTATGTTTCAACAGCCAGAAACCTTAATAAAGTTGTTGTTGTAAATTAACATTCCTCCTGGGTTGAGTTATGTAATGACACACACGCATGTCATATTAAACTGAGAACATGTGTTATGTACAGGATTGAACAGAGTGGGATGCTGTGAGTGTGCTTCAGTCTACAGTAGTGATGGGGGGGAAAAATGACATATTGGATTATTATTGTTAACTATCTTATCGTTAGTTAACAATAATATCATATCGTTTTGACAATATCACAATATTATTTTGGCCGTACCTGCACCAAAACTCCTGTATTTTTCCTTCATGCTGTATCGTTTGTTCTCCGTCTTCTCTTTAAATGTTCTCTGCACTTTCAATTCCATGACTGTTTAAATCTGGTTTTCTCATTGTTCTCTCTTGTCCCTCTCCTAGCAGACATATGGTGAGCAATATGGAACATCGATTCGGAATAAAATCTCAGTATCGAATCCCAATACATGTACTGCAGAATCATTAGAATGTTGAGAATCATAATACATATAGAAGAGTGAGAATCTTGAGAACCGCAATACATATTGTATCGGCCCCAAAGTATAGTGGTAATATCGTATAGTGAGGGCCCTGGCAATTCCCCGCCCTAGTGTCCAGTATATTGACAGGGAGGGCACATATTAAGGTCATCAAAAACAAAACACAACAGCAGTACCACCCTGGTTGTGACACAAACACACACAAGTTAAATGTATTGCTCTGAGCTGAAGAGTCTGTTATACACACACTGACGCTTGCTCCCTTAAACACAGAGACACTCACTCACTCACTCACTCACTCACTCACTCACTCACTCACTCACTCACTCACTCACTCACTCACTCACTCCCACACATTAACACCACTATTCATATTATATGTGCCATGGGATCTTTAGTGACCACAGAGAGTCAGGACACCCATATAACATCCCATCCAGAAGACAGCAATCTACACAGGACAATGTCCCCAATCACTGCCCTGGGGCATTGGAATATTTAGGTTGCCTCCTACTTGGGAAAGGTTGCCTCCTACTGGCACTCCAACACCACTTCCTGCAGCATCTGGTCTCCCATCCAGGGGCTGACTAGGACCAACCCTGAGTTTCAGAAGCAAGCTGGCAGTGGGATGCAGGGTGACATGCATAAGAACCCTTTAACTCTTCTAAGCTTATTGAAGTGATTTTTGGTCCATTTCTTTGTATAGTACTTCCTCTCTTCCCAAATAAGAAATGGCTCATTAATGTGCTTGATTGAGTCTCTAAGTTAGTGTGAGCTTTTATGCCCGAAAAATCCTAAAGCATGTTTTGAAAAGAATATTGAACTGAGTTTTCACCTTCAGAATGTGATGAAAGGCTCAACTTACTCCTATTTTCAACTTGAATGTACTTTGTTTTTAGAGACAGAGAAAGGTGAGAAAAAGGGAGAAAAAAAGGGAGAAAGTGAAGAAGAAAGGATTCGAGGATTTTCAACTTTCTCAGGGGTCACACAGATGGCTAACCATAAACAATACCAAACCTTCACATTTTTGCCAGATTGAATGTGTGTATTCTTTGGATACATTCTTCATCTAATAACATGCCTCGCTAATTAAAACAGTGCTTTTTAAAGTATACTTTTAATTCGCCAGATGGTTGTTGACCTATAAGAGGGGAAGTAGGGTAGGGGAGAGGAGGCGTGCACGTGTGTGTGTGTGTGTGTGTGTGTGTGTGTGTGTGTGTGTGTGTGTGTGTGTGTGTGTGTGTGTGTGTGTGTGTGTGTGTGTGTGTGTGTGTGTGTGTGTGTGTGTGTGTGTGTGTGTGTGTGTGCGTGCGTGCGTTGTGAAGGCATAACATTTGGTTTACAGTACTTTCTCACATAAAATACTGTGCTTATTTCTCAGCAAATCATGATACAGGGTAGCCTAGTGGTTAGAGTGTTGGACTAGTAACCAGAAGGTTGCAAGTTCAAATCCCTGAGCTGATAAGGTACAAATCTGATGTTCTACCCCTGAACAGGCAGTTAACCCACTGTTCCCAGGCTGTCATTGACAATAATAATTTGTTCTTAATTGACTTGTCTAGTTAAATAAAGGATTAAAAAAATACAGTGGGGCAAAAAATTATTTTGTCAGCCACAAATTGTGCAAGTTCTCCCACTTAAAAAGATGAGAGAGGCCTGTAATTTTCATCATAGGTACACTTTAACTATGACAGACAAAATGAGAAGAAAAAAAATCCAGAAAATCACATTGTAGGATTTTTAATTGATTTATTTGCAAATTATGGTGGAAAATAAGTATTTGGTCACCTACAAACAAGCAAGATTTCTGGCTCTCACAGACCTGTAACTTATTTTTTAAGAGGCTCCTCTGTCCTCCACTCGTTACCTGTATTACTGGCACCTGTTTGAACTTGTTATCAGTATAAAAGACACCTGTCCACTACCTCAAACAGTCACACTCCAAACTCCACTATGGTCAAGACCAAAGAGCTGTCAAAGGACACCAGAAACAAAATTGTAGACCTGCACCAGGCTGGGAAGACTGAATCTGCAATAGGTAAGCAGCTTGGTTTGAAGAAATCAACTGTGGGAGCAATTATTAGGAAATGGAAGACATACAAGACCACTAATATTCTCCCTCGATCTAGGGCTCCATGCAAGATCTCACCCTGTGGGGTCAAAATGATCACAAGAACGGTAAGCAAAAATCCCAGAACCACACGGGGGGACCTAGTGAATGACCTGCAGAGAGCTGGGACCAAAGTAACAAAGCCTACCATCAGTAACACACTACGCTGCCAGGGACTCAAATCCTGCAGTGCCAGACATGTCCCCCTGCTTAAGCCAGTACATGTCCAGGCCCGTCTGAAGTTTGCTAGGGAGCATTTGGATGATCCAGAAGAAGATTGGGAGAATGTCATATGGTCAGATGAAACCAAAATAGACCTTTTTGGTAAAAACTCAACTTGTCGTGTTTGGAGGACAAAGAATGCTGAGTTGCATCGAAAGAACACCATACCTACTGTGAAGCATAGGGGTGGAAACATCATACTTTGGGGCTGTTTTTCTGCAAATGGACCAGGACGACTGATCAGTGTAAAGGAAAGAATGAAAGGGGCCATGCATTTGTGAGATTTTGAGTGAAAACCTCCTTCCATCAGCAAGGGCATTGAAGATGAAACGTGGCTGGGTCTTTCAGCATGACAATGATCCCAAACACGCAATGAAGGAGTGGCTTCGTAAGAAGCATTTCAAGGTCCTGATGTGGCCTAGCCAGTCTCCAGATCTCAACCCCATAGAAAATCTTTGGAGGGAGTTGAAAGTCCGTGTTGCCCAGCAACAGCCCCAAAACATTACTGCTCTAGAAGAGATCTGCATGGAGGAATGGGCCAAAATACCAGCAACAGTGTGTGAAAACCTTGTGAAGACTTACAGAAAACATTTGACCTCTGTCATTGCCAACAAAGTGTATATAACAAAGTATTGAGATAAACTTTTGTTATTGACCAAATACTTATTTTCCACCATAATTTGCAAATAAATTCATTAAAAATCCTACAATGTTGATTTTCTGGATTTTTTTCCCATTTTGTCAGTCATAGTTGAAGTGTACCTATGATGAAAATGTTTAAGTGGGAGAACTTGCACAATTGGTGGCTGACTAAATACTTTTTTGCCCCACTGTAGGTGTTTTTGCTGTTTGTTCTTTGTTATGTAGGTTATCCACACATCTCCCTTTTGGATAGATAACTATTCTTGTGGTTGTTTGTTTAGTGTGTTCCAATTTTCCCAGAAGTGGTTAGATTCTATGGATTCTTCAATTACATTGAGCTGATTTCTGACGTGCTGTTCAATCTTTTAACGTAATGTATTTCTGTATTGTTTTAGTGATTCACTATAGCAAAGGCTTAGACTTAGGTTTTCTGGGTCTCTATGTTTTTGGTTGGACAGGTTTCTCAATTTCTTTCTTAGGTTTTTTCATTCTTCATGGACATACAATGTACTGAATTAAAGCTACACTCGTTGTGAATCTATCCACCAAGTCAGATTTGTAAAATGCTTTTCGGCGAAAGCATGAGAAGCTATTATCTGATACCATGCACCCTCAAAATACTGCAACGTCACCTAACACGACAGATTTTGCGTTAGCCGGCGCAAACCAAAACGCAGAAATAAAATATAAAACATTCATTACCTTTGACTAGCTTCTTTCTTGGCACTCCTAGATGTCCCATAAACATCATTTAGGGTCTTTTTTCGATTAAATAGCCTAGGTCTAAGAATACTGTGTGAACAACGGAAAAAAATAGCTTTTTCTAACGTAACGTCATTTTTTTAAATTAAAAAAGTTGACGATAAACTTTCACAAAACACTTCGAAATACTTTTGTAATGCAACTTTAGGTATTAGTACACGTTAATAAGCGATACAATTCATCAGGAGGCGATGTAAATTCTATAGATGTCCGTCTCGAAAAAATGTCTTGGAGAGAGCTCGACCAAAACATCCGGTCGGTGACCGGAGGGAATCGGTTCCCTTGATTCAGTTTGACCAAGAATCAAAGCTGAATCAAATGACAAGACTCTAGACATCGTGTGGAAGCTGTAGGCACTGCAACCTCGGCCTAATTTAATTCGGTTCACTTTGAACAATTCCTTGAAGTCGCGCATGGATATTTATTTCCATTTTCAGTGATCAGATTTTCATGCACTTTTCGATGAAACGCACGCTCTGTTATAGTCACAGCCGTGATTTAACCAGTTTTAGAAACGTCTGAGTGTTTTCTATCCACACATACTAATCATATGCATATACTATATTCCTGGCATGAATAGCAGGGCGCTGAAATGTTGCGCGATTTTTAACAAAAAGCTGCGAAAAGCTGCTTAAATTCTCGACTTCCCTAACAGGTTAAAGGGATTGGATGTGTTTTTGCCTCATATCTTTTGGTAGGTTTCTACTCTACATTCCTTCCATCTATAGCAGTACTTAATGTTGTGCAATTCCTTTGGCTTTGATGCCTCATGATTGAGTATTTCTCTGTTGCGGTAGACTGTGATTTTGCTGTGATCTGATAGGGGTGTTAGTGGGCTGACTGAACGCTCTGAGCGACTCTGGGTTGAGGTCAGTGATCTACAGTTTTACTGCCAAGGGATGAGCTGTAGGTGTACCTATCATAGGAGTCTCCTCGAAGCCTACCGTTGACTATGTACAGACCCAGGGTGGGACAGAGTTGCAGGAGTTGTGACCCATTTCTGTTGGTTGTTTTGTCATAGTTGGGTCTGGGGGGGGGATATTTGGGAAGGATACTGTCACTTCCAGGTAGGTGTTTGTCCCCCTGTGTGCTGAGATTGTCAGGTTCTTGTCAAGTTCTGGCATTTAGGTTGCTACAGACTAGTACATGTCCCTGGGCCTGGAAATGGTTGATCTCCCCCTCTAGGATGGAGGAGCTGTCATCGTTAAAGTATGTGGATTATATTGGGGGGATATAGGTAGCACACATGAGGACATTTCTCTCTGTTGAGATCATTTCCTTATTCATTTCTAGCCAAATTTTCATTTTTTTGACTAATTTAATAGTGGGTTAGGTCTGCTCTGTACCAAATTAGCATACCCCCTGAGTCTCTTCCCTGTTTCACACCTGGTAGTTTGGTGGATGGGACTACCAGCTCTCTGTATCCTAGAGGGCAACCAGTGGGTCAGTCTTCTCTATTTCATGTTTCTTGTCGGATGACAATGTCTGTATTTCCAATTTATTTGATGAAGTCTGGGTTCCTGTACTTTAGGCCAAAGGCAGATGATCTCAGACCTTGTATATTCCTGGATGAAAGCTTTGAGTTCCATAGTGTCTAGTGTTGTTTTCGTGTAGTTTAGGCACAGAACCATTACAGTCGGTGCGATCATGACTTTGTAATTGTTAACAGCAGTCAAATAATCACCCACCAAAACCAGTCCAAGTCCTTGCATCCAAGACCAACTTAACTACAGATTTCCATTTAGTTCCTCTCCCTCGTCGTCCCCCCCCCCACCCCCTCTTTCACCATTCCATTCCTCTACGATCCCCACTACCCCAGTCTGCATTGTGTGTGTGTGTGTCTCAGATGGTATAAATTGAGGCTGTTGTGTGAGAGAGACTGTGAGATCAGACATGTTAATGTGCTGTAGGGCCAGGAAACCATACAGCCCTCCGTATGGATCTTAGTCCTTCCCTAGTCCCCTTCACTCCTCTCTCATTTAGCAGACAGTCTTATGAAGAGCGATTTACAGGAGCAATTATTAAGGGCACATCAACAGATTTTTTACCTAGACAGCTCGAGGATTCGAACCAACAATCTTTCAGTTACTGGAAAACCATTGTTAACCACTAGGCTTCTCTGTTCCTTCTCTTCTCCCACTTATTCTACGTTCTTTCTCTTGTCAGACATGTTCTCTCTGTTCCCCAATCTTACCAGTTGTCCTCCATCAATAGTGTTCCGTTGGCTATTTTGTACTTATGAATGGATTTGAGGCTCCAGTCATAGGGATGCACTCTACAGTAACTGGCATCAGAGTGAATAGCCACTGGATGTTCACAAAGTTATTGTTGTCAGGTGAAAAGATGAAAGATGAAAGTGTGACCACCACCAGCCGATTTGCTTCAGCAGCACCCTAACCGAGGCCTGAACTCAGGGCTTGTGCTTCCAGCACTCCCACATCTGAGAGGGCTCAGTATCAGATCAGTGACACAGCACAGACTGTCTTACTCTGTACAGTAGACCAGAGGGTGCTATGTATCAAGCGTCTCATAGTAGGAGTGCTGATCTAGGATCAGCTCCCTCTGTCCATGTGGTCTTGTTTATTGTGATCTAAAAGACAGAACTGGTCCTTAATCAACAGTTGGAATCTTGATAGATATGGCCCCAGCATTACAGGGAGACTGCTTGGCGGGGCCTCTACAGTGTGTCCAGCTGTGCCATGATGGCTAAATCAAACTGGCAACGTGTTTGAGACACAACTCAACAAGCGCACACATACACAGTTAAAATGAGCGATCTTATTGGACAAGTTCTGGTAGTAGGCTACTTGTTCTGCTTCAATCTATTTTCTCCTGTTTGGTGTCTGCTGAATGGTCCACAGCTGTTGTCGTTTGCCTGGGTTGGCCAGTGAGGACCATGTAGAACCTGGGAGGGAGGCTGGGGCAGTGTTAGTTAGGAGATCAGTTTTCACTCTCTGTAGTGACTCTAGCTGATTGTAAAAGGCTTGTGGAGTCAGCTGGGTTTATGGGTGTATCGGAGGCCCCTTCTGAAATATGCTTGTTAGATCCAGGGCTCTAGTAGAATAATGTACATTTCTGAAGTTGCTCATATGTTGTCCATACCTGCTCTCTCATGTGACCACTGGAGGTTCTTTCTTGTCAACATGTGGTTAATATGATATGATGCAACAAGAGGTGACATAGGATCATGCTATGTGGTCGTTAGCTTTGAAGCTGTGGACACACCACACACACACACACACACACACACACACACACACACACACACACACACACACACACACACACACACACACACACACACACACACACACACACACACACACACACACACACACACACACACACACACACACACACACACACACACACACACACACACACACACACACACACACTGTCAAATGTGTCATTAGCTTACTGAGCATTGTTATCTTTCCTCCCAGAAAGATATGTCAGCTTGCTACAGAAGAAGAGGACATTGTAACACGTGTGTTAGTGAAACATATATGCCTGCCAGAATGTAATGTCAGCTTGCTACAGAAGAAGAGGACAGTGTAACACATGTGTTAGTGAAACATATAGGCCTGCCAGAATGTAATGTCAGCTTGCTACAGAAGAAGAGGACAGTGTAACACGTGTGTTAGTGAAACATATAGGCCTGCCAGAAAGGTATGAAAGCTTCTTGATGTTTTTGCACATTTAATGAAGGATCTTATTTAAAAGGTGATATACTATTCCATAATATTTGTTTATCTGTTTGTGTGTGTGTGTCTGGTTTGTGCATCTATGTCTGTGTATGTGTGTACTGTAACAAGTCCTTGCGGCTGGTCAGATGGTGTGGTTGATGGAGGTTGAGGAGAGCTGCAGCAGTTTGTCTGACCCTGCCCTAACCAGAAGTACGGTACTTTCCTCTTACAGTCCACCACCTCCAATGTGTCCAATCTCTAGCTCTGGTCCTCTTACTGTCCACCACCTCCACTATGTCCCATCTCTCGCTCTGGTCCTCTTACTGTCCACCACCTCCACTATGTCCCATCTCTAGCTCTGGTCCTCTTACTGTCCAACACCTCCAATGTGTCCAATCTCTAGCTCTGGTCCTCTTACTGTCCACCACCACCAATATGTCCCATCTCTAGCTCTGGTCCTCTTACTGTCCACCACCGCCACTATGTCCCATCTCTAGCTCTGGTCCTCTTACTGTCCACCACCTCCAATGTGTCCAATCTCTAGCTCTGGTCCTCTTACTGTCCACCACCGCCAATGTGTCCAATCTCTAGCTCTGGTCCTCTTACTGTCCACCACCGCCACTATGTACCATCTCTAGCTCTGGTCCTCTTACTGTCCACCACCTCCACTATGTCCCATCTCCAGCTCTGGTCCTCTTACTGTCCACCACCGCCACTATGTCCCATCTCTAGCTCTGGTCCTCTTACTGTCCACCACCGCCAATATGTCCCATCTCTAGCTCTGGTCCTCTTACTGTCCACCACCACCACTATGTCCCATCTCTAGCTCTGGTCCTCTTACTGTCCACCACCACCACTATGTCCCATCTCTCGCTCTGGTCCTCTTACTGTCCACCACCGCCACTATGTCCCATCTCTAGCTCTGGTCCTCTTACTGTCCACCACCGCTACTATGTCCCATCTCTAGCTCTGGTCCTCTTACTGTCCACCACCGCCACTATGTCCCATCTCCAGCTCTGGTCCTCCTACTGTCCACCACCTCCACTATGTCCCATCTCTAGCTCTGGTCCTCTTACTGTCCACCACCTCCAATATGTCCCATCTCTAGCTCTGGTCCTCTTACTGTCCACCACCGCCAATATGTCCTATCTCTCGCTCTGGTCCTCTTACTGTCCACCACCGCCAATATGTCCCATCTCTCGCTCTGGTCCTCTTACTGTCCACCACCGCTACTATGTCCCATCTCTAGCTCTGGTCCTCTTACTGTCCACCACCGCCACTATGTCCCATCTCTAGCTCTGGTCCTCCTACTGTCCACCACCTCCACTATGTCCCATCTCTAGCTCTGGTCCTCTTACTGTCCACCACTGCCACTATGTCCCATCTCTAGCTCTGGTCCTCTTACTGTCCACCACCTCCACTATGTCCCATCTCTAGCTCTGGTCCTCTTACTGTCCACCACCACCACTATGTCCCATCTCTAGCTCTGGTCCTCTTACTGTCCACCACCTCCAATATGTCCCATCTCTAGCTCTGGTCCTCTTACTGTCCACCACCTCCACCATGTCCCATCTCTAGCTCTGGTCCTCTTACTGTCCACCACCACCACTATGTCCCATCTCTAGCTCTGGTCCTCTTACTGTCCACCACCACCACTATGTCCCATCTCTAGCTCTGGTCCTCTTACTGTCCACCACCTCCACTATGTCCCATCTCTAGCTCTGGTCCTCTTACTGTCCACCACCGCCACTATGTCCCATCTCTAGCTCTGGTCCTCTTACTGTCCACCACCTCCACTATGTCCCATCTCTAGCTCTGGTCCTCTTACTGTCCACCACCGCCACTATGTCCCATCTCTAGCTCTGGTCCTCTTACTGTCCACCACCTCCACTATGTCCCATCTCTAGCTCTGGTCCTCTTACTGTCCACCACCGCCACTATGTCCCATCTCTAGCTCTGGTCCTCTTACTGTCCACCACCGCCACTATGTCCCATCTCTCGCTCTGGTCCTCTTACTGTCCACCACCTCCACTATGTCCCATCTCTAGCTCTGGTCCTCTTACTGTCCACCACCGCCACTATGTCCCATCTCTAGCTCTGGTCCTCTTACTGTCCACCACCTCCAATGTGTCCCATCTCTAGCGCTGGTCCTCTTACTGTCCACCACCTCCACTATGTCCCATCTCTAGCTCTGGTCCTCTTACTGTCCACCACCACCACTATGTCCCATCTCTAGCTCTGGTCCTCTTACTGTCCACCACCGCCACTATGTCCCATCTCTAGCTCTGGTCCTCTTACTGTCCACCATCTCCACTATGTCCCATCTCTAGCTCTGGTCCTCTTACTGTCCACCGCCACTATGTCCCATCTCTAGCTCTGGTCCTCTTACTGTCCACCGCCACTATGTCCAATCTCTAGCTCTGGTCCTCTTACTGTCCACCACCTCCACTATGTCCCATCTCTAGCTCTGGTCCTCTTACTGTCCACCACCGCCACTATGTCCCATCTCTAGCTCTGGTCCTCTTACTGTCCACCACCGCCACTATGTCCCATCTCTAGCTCTGGTCCTCTTACTGTCCACCACCTCCAATGTGTCCAATCTCTAGCTCTGGTCCTCTTACTGTCCACCACCGCCAATGTGTCCAATCTCTAGCTCTGGTCCTCTTACTGTCCACCACCGCCACTATGTACCATCTCTAGCTCTGGTCCTCTTACTGTCCACCACCTCCACTATGTCCCATCTCCAGCTCTGGTCCTCTTACTGTCCACCACCGCCACTATGTCCCATCTCTAGCTCTGGTCCTCTTACTGTCCACCACCTCCAATATGTCCCATCTCTAGCTCTGGTCCTCTTACTGTCCACCACCGCCAATATGTCCCATCTCTAGCTCTGGTCCTCTTACTGTCCACCACCACCACTATGTCCCATCTCTAGCTCTGGTCCTCTTACTGTCCACCACCTCCACTATGTCCCATCTCTAGCTCTGGTCCTCTTACTGTCCACCACCGCCACTATGTCCCATCTCTAGCTCTGGTCCTCTTACTGTCCACCACCTCCACTATGTCCCATCTCTAGCTCGGGTCCTCTTACTGTCCACCACCTCCACTATGTCCCATCTCTAGCTCTGGTCCTCTTACTGTCCACCACCGCCACTATGTCCCATCTCTAGCTCTGGTCCTCTTACTGTCCACCACCTCCACTATGTCCAATCTCTAGCTCTGGTCCTCTTACTGTCCACCACCTCCATTATGTCCAATCTCTAGCTCTGGTCCTCTTACTGTCCACCGCCACTATGTCCCATCTCTAGCTCTGGTCCTCTTACTGTCCACCGCCACTATGTCCCATCTCTAGCTCTGGTCCTCTTACTGTCCACCGCCACTATGTCCCATCTCTCGCTCTGGTCCTCTTACTGTCCACCACCTCCACTATGTCCCATCTCTAGCTCTGGTCCTCTTACTGTCCACCGCCACTATGTCCCATCTCTAGCTCTGGTCCACTTACTGTCCACCACCACTATGTCCCATCTCTAGCTCTGGTCCTCTTACTGTCCACCACCGCCACTATGTCCCATCTCTAGCTCTGGTCCTCTTACTGTCCACCACCGCCACTATGTCCCATCTCTAGCTCTGGTCCTCTTACTGTCCACCACCGCCACTATGTCCCATCTCTTGCTCTGGTCCTCTTACTGTCCACCGCCACTATGTCCCATCTCTAGCTCTGGTCCTCTTACTGTCCACCACCGCCACTATGTCCCATCTCTAGCTCTGGTCCTCTTACTGTCCACCACCACTATGTCCCATCTCTAGCTCTGGTCCTCTTACTGTCCACCGCCACTATGTCCCATCTCTAGCTTTGGTCCTCTTACTGTCCACCACCGCCACTATGTCCCATCTCTAGCTCTGGTCCTCTTACTGTCCACCACCGCCACTATGTCCCATCTCTAGCTCTGGTCCTCTTACTGTCCACCACCGCCACTATGTCCCATCTCTAGCTCTGGTCCTCTTACTGTCCACCGCCACTATGTCCCATCTCTAGCTCTGGTCCTCTTACTGTCCACCACCGCCACTATGTCCCATCTCTAGCTCTGGTCCTCTTACTGTCCACCGCCACTATGTCCCATCTCTAGCTCTGGTCCTCTTACTGTCCACCACCGCCACTATGTCCCATCTCTAGCTCTGGTCCTCTTACTGTCCACCGCCACTATGTCCCATCTCTTGCTCTGGCTCTGTTGTTCATTGGTGCGTTGCAGCGTGGTAAGTGTACATCTTTCTTTATTTGATGAACACCAAAAAAACAACAAAATATAAACGCTAATATATAAGCGCTAACACAGCAACTATACAAAAACAAGATCCCCCAATCTCAGGTGGGAAAAAGGGCTGCCTAAGTATGATCCCCAATCAGAGACAACGATAAACAGCTGCCTCTGATTGGGAACCATACTAGGCCAACAAAGAAATAGAAACAGATTTGCCAACCCAAGTCACACCCTGACCTAACCAAATAGAGAATTAACAAGGCTCTCTAAGGTCAGGGCGTGACAAATTCCCCATAATGATGAAGCAAAAACAGGTTTTTAGATTTATTTTTTCTAATTTATAAAAATTAACAACTAAAATATTATAATTACATAAGAATTCAGACCCTTTGCTCAATACTTTGTTGAAGCACTTTTGACATCAATTACAGCATCGATTCTTCTTGACTCTGACACTGCAAGCTTGGCACACCTGTATTTGATGAGATTCTCCCATTCTTCTCTGCAGATCCTTTCAAGCTCTGTTAGGTTGGATGGGGAGCGTTGCTACACAGCTATTTTCAGGTCTCTCCAGAGATGTTGGATCGGGTTCAAGTCCGGGCCCTGGATGGACCACTCAAGGACATTCAGAGACTTGTCCCGAAGCCACTACTGCCTTGTCTTGGCTGTGTGCCCAAGTCTGAGGACCTGAGCGCTCTGGAGCAGGTTTTCATCAAAGATCTCTCTGTACTTTGTTCTGTTCAGCTTTGCCTCGATGCTGACTTGTCTCCCAGTCCCTGCCGCTGATAAACATCCCCACAGCATGATTCTGCCACCATTGTGCTTCACCTTAGGGATGGTGCCAGGTTTCCTCCAGACGTGATGCTTGGCATTCAGGCCAAAGAGTTCATCTTGTTTTCATCAGACCAGAGAATCTTGTTTCTCATGGTCTGAGAGTCCTTTAGGTGCCTTTTGGCAAACTCCAAGCGGGCGGTCATGTGTCTTTTACTGAGGAGTGGCTTCCGTCTTGCCAATCTACCATAAAGGCCTGATTGGTGTAGTGCTGCAGAGATGGTTGTCCTTCTGGAAGGTTATCCCATCTCCACAGAGGAACTCTGGAGCTCAGTCAGAGTGACCATCGGGTTCTTTATCACCTCCCTGACCAAGGCCCTTCTTCCTCGATTGTTAAGTTTGGCCAGGCAGCCAGCTCTAGGGGGAGCCTTGGTGGTTCCAAACTTATTCCATTTAAGAATGATGGAAGCCAGTGTGTTTTTGGGGACCTTCAATGCTGCAGACACTTTTTTGGTACCCTTCCCCAGATCTTTGCCTCAACACAATGCTGTCTCAGAGCTCTACGGACAATTCCTTTGACCTCATGGCTTGCTTTTTGCTCTGACATGCACTGTCAACTGTGCGACCTTATATAGACGGGTATAAGCTATAGAACTATATATAAGCTATAGAACTATATATAAGCTATAGAACTATATATAAGCAAAATAACTATAGATAGTAGACTGAATAATAAAACAATCCCTAGTAAGCTCGTGTTTATGAGTGTGGAATGACTGTATTATTTAGCATTAATAGATTGGTTTTACGCAATTTCACCAACCTTGCGGGGGTCCAGAGTGCTAGCACTGGAATGTTTTTGTAGGACATTAGCCTACATTTACTGATAGATTTATCAATTAGCCTACGTGCAACAATATCATATTTAGATTTAGCAATCTAGCTAAGTGTTCCTCCCACTTCCTCAGGTTGGGAATAATATAGCCTAGGTGAAAATGCACAGAATGTCAGCAAATTCCCTGAAGAGCCCAAAATAAATCTGAAAGTTCTGGATCCTATTTGACAGGTTGCACATCAAAATGTCAATCATGCATCCCCTGAATAAGTTAGATGAAATATCTAACTTTTGTAATCACAGGCTTCCATCTTAGTTGTCTTACTTGGCACTGGAAAATTGTCTAGAGCCCTGCTGCTAATATAAAGCAAATGTATAGTAACATTTATCACAATATGCCTATTTGTCCATATTGCCCAGCTCTGACACTTCCCTCACAATTTTTTTTAACATCATTTATTGTGATTTTATCATTAACACAATTTTTTGTTCAATGGTATCGCTATATGGATTTTTGTCCATATCGCCTATCTCTAGCGCGCGCGCGCGCACACACACACACACACACACACACATACACATACACATACACATACACATACACACAGCTCCAGCTTGGTTTGTTTGACAACATCTGGTTGGCTGCATCTGTCGTAGGTCATTAACAGCAAGGGAGGCCTATGTTGGGTTCCACATAGCTTTCTTTTTTGTTTGGATCATCAAATCAAATCTAATTTTATTGGTCACATACACGTGTTTAGCAGATGTTATTGCTGGTGTAGCGAAATGCTTGTGCTTCTACGTAGTTCAGACAGCGCAGAAATATCTAACAAGTAAACTTTCCACCTTTTTCACTGCTGTCCCATCGATGTGGATGAGGGATGCTCCCTCTGCTGTTTCCTGAAGTCCACAATCATTTTGTTGATGTTGAATGAGAGGTTATTTTCCTGAGACCACACTCCCAGAGACTTCACGTCCTCCCTGTAAGCTGTCTCGTCGTTGTTGGTAATCAAGCCTACTACTGTTGTGTCGTCTGCAAACTTGATGATTGAGTTGGAGGCGTGGGTGAACAGGGATTACCGGAGGGGGCTGAGCACGCGCCCTTGTGGGGCCCCAGTTTTGAGGATCAGCAGAGTAGAGAGGTTGTTTCCTACCTTCACCACCTGGGGCGGCCCGTCAGGAAGTCAAGGACAGGGCAGGTTACCGACCAAAAGCCTCGAGCTTAATGATGTGCTTGGAGGGTACAATGGTGTTGAATGCTGAGCTATAGCCAATGAACAGTATTTTTACATAGGTGTTCCTGTTGTTCAGTTGGCATAGGGAAGTGTGCGGTGTGATGGCAATTGCATTGTCTAGTCTCTCAAAGCACTTCATGGTGACAGAAGTGAGTGCTACGGGCGATGGTCATTTAGGTCAGTTACATTTGCATTCTTGGGAATTGGAACAATGGCCATCTTGAAGCATGTGGGGACAACAGACTGGGATAGAAAGAGATTGAATATGTCCATAAACACACCAGCCAGCTGATCTGCGCATGCTCTGAGGACGCGGCTAGGGATGCCGTCTGGACCGGCAGCCTTGCGAGGGTTAAGAAGTTTAAATGTCTTACTCATGTCGGCCACAGAGAAGGAGAGCCCACAGTCCTTGGTAGCTGGCCAGGTCGGTGGCACTGTGATATCCTCAATGCTGTTAAAGAACGTGTTTAGCCTGTCTGGAAGCAAGACGTTGGTGTCTGCAACATGGCTGGTTTTCCTTTTGTAATCCGTGATTGTCTGTAGACTCTGCCACATACGTCTCACGTCTGAGCCGAATAGCGACTCCACTTTGTCTCGATAGAGATGTGTGTAGACTTTGTGTGTATTTGTGTGCCCGAGCCCATGTGTGTGTTTGCATGTGTGCATGCGTGTGTGCCCGCGTGTCCACATGTGTGTCTTTGCACGTACGTGTGTGTGATAGGTATCGTAGCTGACTGGCTCGCTTGTCTCCCTCAGTTGTTTAAACTGCAATCAAAAATGGGAAACATGTCATTAGTATCACATTCCTGTTTTGAGATTTTTCTCCCTCCTCTCCCTCCTCATCCTCTCCCCGAGATGGAGGTTCAGTAACCATAAACAGGATCTTCCTGGGCCTGGCTGCCAACAACAGGATGTTTGGACGAGCTGTAATTGACCCTCCATGAAGTATTAGTGGAAAGAGGAGGATGATAAAAACATATCTGTTTTCACTAGAGAAAACCGTCCTCACGTGCGCACACACTCTCACACACACACACGCACACACACACGTGTGCTCGCTCACACACACGCACTAACACCTTTTATATGGCTCCAGGATTGTCGTATTTGATCTCTTGTTTGCTAAGCTGAGTGGAGGAGACGCGACCTACTACATTATAAATATGTCTCATGTGTCATGACCATAAGAGTTAGAGGATGGGAAGAGGGCAAGAGGATGTAGTGGGTCTGGGGTAGGATGGTGAAATGACACAAGATGAACACTAGAGGGGGCTAGTTACTTTTACAAAGACATCACCTTCCATCACCTGCTACAAGTTAGTCACCAAGCTAGGATCAGCTAATCCTTTCCAAATACTCTTTAACCATTAGTGGAATTGAAGGCAACACTAACAGTTGATTAGTGTCTAGGGGCAAATTCACACTACTCCTGCCTGGTCTTCCCACAATAAGTTTTCGAAAGAAAAATATTTTAGGGTGTCTGAGGAGTAAATATAAACGTATTTTGACCTGTTGAAATAAAGTTTAGGGGTAGATTTTGGGATTCCTTTCTCTGCAAGTTGAACGAGAGGATTAGTCAAATCAATGACGCCAACTAAACTGACTTTTTGGGATATAATAAAGAAACATTTTATCCAACAAAAAGACACTACATGTTATAGCTGGGACCCTTTGGATGACAAATCAGAAGAAGATTTTCAAAAAGTAAGTGAATATTTTATCATTATATGTGAATGTATGAAACCTGTGCCAGTGGAAAAATATTTTAATGTGGGGTGCCGTCCTCAAACAATCGCATGGCATGTTTTTGTAAATTGGACAGTGCAGTTAGAAACAAGCATTTAAGTTTTCAGCCGATATAAGACAATTATATGTACATAAATGCTTAAAATCTATAATATTTATGATTATTTATTTGAATTGCGGGCCCTCCAGTTTCACCGGAAGTTGTCCCTCTAGCGGGACCACTAGCCCTGAGAAGTTCATGACTGATGTCTTAAGATGTTGCTTCAATATATCCACATCATTTTTCTTCCTCATGATGCAATCTATTTTGTGAAGTGCACCAGTCCCTCCTGCAGCAAAGCACCCCACAACATGATGCTGCCACCCCCGTGCTTCATGGTGTGGGATGGTGTTTTTTGGCTTGCAATCCTCCCCTTTTTTCCTCCAACATAACGATGGTCATTATAGCCAAGCAGTTCCATTTTTGTTTCATCAGACCAGAGGACAGTTCTCCAAAAAGTACAATATTTGTCCCCATGTGCAGTTGCAAACCATAGTTTTTATGGCGGTTTTAGAGCAGTGGCTTCTTCCTTCCTGAGCGGCCTTTTCAGGTTATGTCGATATAGGACTCGTTTTACTGTGGATATAGATACTTTTGTACCTGTTTCCTCAAGCATCTTCACAAGGTCCTTTGCTGTTGTTCTTGCTTTGATTTGCACTTTTCACACCAAAGTACGTTCATCTCTAGGAGACAGAACACGTCTCCTTCCTGAGCGGTATGATGGCTGCGTGGTCCCATGGTGTTTATACTTGCGTATTATTGTGTGTACAGATGAATGTGGTACCTTCAGGCATTTGGAAATTGCTCCCAAGAATGAACCAGACTTGTGGAGGTCTACAATTATTTTTCTGGGGTCTTGGCTGATTTCGTTTGATTTTCCCATGATATCAAGCAAAGAGGCACTGAGTTTGAAGGTAGGCCTTGAAACACATCTACAGGTACACCTCCAATTGACTCAAATGATGTCAATTAGCCTATCAGCAGCTTCTAAATCCTTGACATTATTTTCTGAAATTTTCCAAGCTGTTTAAAGATACAGTCAACTTAGCGTATTATGTAAACTTCTGACCCATTGGAATTGTGCTACAGCGAATTATAAGTGAAATAATCTGTCTGTAAACAATTGTTGGAAAAAATGTCCTAAACGACTTGCCAAAACTATAGTTGGTTAGTAAGAAATTTGTGGATGGTTGAAAAACGAGTTTTAATGACTCAACTAAGTGTATGTAAACTTCCGACTTCAACTGTATTTGAAGGTTTGTATCGAATTTTAATCAGGTTTTTAGGGCGGCGCTATAGTTATTTTCAGATGTAAATGGCGGCTGTCATGGCTTTTGAGAGTCATGATTGCTTGCAGTGATGACGCAAAAAAATGATGCAATCAGTTGTAGAAATGACTAGGTATCCCCCTTATCCTGTCACTGTCCCTTGTTTTTAATCTGTGATGGAAGCGCTACACCTGGTTCAGAGAAGATGTACAGTGCCTGGCAAAAGTATTCATCCCCCTTGGCATTTTTCCTTTTTGTTGCATTACAACCTGTAATTTAAATGGATTCTTAGTTGGATTTCATGTAATGGATTTACACAAACTAGTCAAAATTGTTGAAGTAAAATGAAAACAATACCTTGTTTTTAAAAAATCACAACAATAAAAAACAGAAAAGTGGTCTGCGCATATATATTCACCCTCTTTGCTATGACGCCCCTAAATAAGATCTGTTGCTACCAATTACCTTCAGAAGTCACACAATTAGTTAAATAAAGTCCACCTGCAATCTAAGTGTCACATGATCTGTTACATGATCTCAATATAAATAAACCTGTTCTGAAAGGCCCCATTGTCTGCAACACCACTAAGCAAGGGGCACCACCAAGCACGCGACACCATGAAGATTAAGGAGCTCTCCAAACAGGTCAGGGACAAAATTGTGGAGAAGTACAGATCAGGGTTGGGTTATAAAAAAATATTCAATACTTTGAACATCCCCCGGAGCACTATTAAATCCATTATAAAAATAATGGAAAGAATATGGCACCACAACAAACCTGCCAAGAGAGGGCCACCCACCAAAACTCACAGACCAGGCAAGGAGGGCATTAATCAGAGAGGCAACAAAGAGACCAAAGATGACCCTGAAGGAGCTGCAAAGCTCCACAGCGGAGATTGGATTACTCATCAAGAGGACCACTTTAAGCCATACACTCCACAGAGCTGGGATTTACGGAAGAGTGTCCAGAAAAAAGCCATTGCTTAAAGAAAAAAATGAGCAAACACATTTGGTGTTAGTCAAAAGGCATGTGGGAGACTCCCCAAACATATGGAAGAAGGTAGCTTTTTGGCCATCAAGAAAAACGCTATGTCTGGTGCAAACCCAACACCTTTCATCACCCCGAGAACACTATCCCCACAGTGAAGCATGGTGGTGGCAGCATCATGCTGTGGGGATATTTTTCATCGGCAGGGACTGGGAAACTGGTCAGATTTGAAGGAATTATGAATGGCGCTAAATACAAGGAAATTCTTAAGGGAAACCTGTTTCAGTCTTCCAGAGATTTGAGACTGGGACAGAGGTTCACCTTCCAGCGGGACAATGACCCTAAGCATACTGCTAAAGCAACACTCGAGTGGTTTAAGGGGAAACATTTAAATGTCTTGGAATGGCCTAGTCAAAGCCCAGACCTCAATCCAATTGAGAATCTGTGGTATGACTTAAAGATTGCTGTACACCGACAGGACCCATCCAACTGGAAAGAGCTGGAGCAATTTTTCCTTGAAGAATGGGAAAAATCCCAGTGGATAGATGTGCCAAGCTTATAGTGACATACTGATGCAGCTCTAGCAGGGCAGAAATTTGACAAACTGACTTGTTGAAAGTCATGTTCTACTCTGTTCTGCTCTGTTCCGCTCTGCTCTGTCCTGCTTTCCTGCTCTGTTCTGCTCTGATCTGCTCTGTCCTGCCTTGCTCTGCTCTGCTCTGCTCAGTCCTGTTCTGTCCTGCTCTGCTCTGTCCTGCTATGTCCTGCTCTGTGCTAATCTGCTCTGCTCTGTTCTGCTCTGCTCTGCTCTGTCCTGTCCTGTCCTGTTCTTCTTTGTCCTGTTTTGCTCTGCTCTGCTCTGTCCTGCTCTGTCCTGCTCTGTGCTAATCTGCTCTGCTCTGCTCTACTTTGCTATGTCCTGCTCTGCTCTGCTCTGTCCTGTCCTGTCCTGTTCTTCTTTGTCCTGTTTTGCTCTGCTCTGCTCTGTCCTGCTCTGTCCTGCTCTGTGCTAATCTGCTCTGCTCTGCTCTACTTTGCTATGTCCTGCTCTGCTCTGCTCTGCTCTGTCCTGCTTTGCTTTGTCCTACTCTGCTCTGACCTGCTCTGTTGTGCTCTGCTCTGTCCTGCTCTGCTTTGTCCTGCTCTGCTCTGCTATATCCTGCTATGTCCTGCTCTGACCTGCTCTGTCCTGCTCTGATCTGTCCGGCTCTGCTCTGTCCTGCTCTGCTCTGCTCTGCTCTTCTCTGTCCTGCTCTGCTCTGTCCTGTTCTGATCTGCTCTGTCCTGCTCTGCTCTGCTCTGCTCTTCTCTGTCCTGCTCTGCTCTGTCCTGCTCTGCTCTGTCCTGTTCTGATCTGCTCTGTCCTGCTCTGCTCTGTCCTGTTCTGATCTGCTCTGTCCTGCTATGCTCTGCTCTGTGTAGGTCCCAAGCCGCTTGAAGATGTTGGAGGTGCTGATGTGTTTTTGTTCACATCTCCACCCTTTGCTTCCACAGGCAACTGTCATGCTCTGCTCTGTCCTGCTCTGTGCTAATCTGCTCTGTCCTGCTCTGCTCTGTCCTGCTCTGTGCTAATCTGCTCTGTCCTGCTCTGCTCTGTCCTGCTCTGTCCTGCTATGCTCTCTCCTGCTCTGATCTCTCCTGTTCTGCTCTGCTCTGTCGTGTTCTACTCTGTCCTGCTTTCCTGCTCTGCTCTGCTTTATCCTGCTCTGTCCTGCTCTGTGCTAATCTGCTCTGTTCTGCTCTGTTCTGCTCTGCACTGCTCTGCTCTTTCCTGCTCTGCTCTGTCCTGTCCTGCTCTGCTCTGCTCTGTCCTGTTCTTCTCTGTCTTGTTTTGCTCTGCTCTGCTCTGTCCTGCTCTGTTCTGCTCTGCTCAGCTCTGTCCTGCTCTGTCCTGCTCTGCTCTGTCCTGTTCTTCTCTGTCTTGTTTTGTTCTGCTCTGCTCTGTCCTGCTCTGTTCTTTCCTGCTCTGCTCTGTTCTGCTCTGCTCTGTCCTGCTCTGCTCTGCTCTGCTCTGTCCTGCTCTGCTCTGTCCTGCTCTGCTTTGTCCTGTCCTGCTCTGTCCTGCTCTGCTCTGCTCTGCTCTGTCCTGTTCTGCTCCGTCCTGCTCTGCTCTGCTCTGTCCTGCTCTGCTATGCTCTGTCCTGCTCTGCTCTGTGTAGGTCCCAAGCCGCTTGAAGATGTTGGGAGGTGCTGATATGTTTTTGTCCACATCTTCACCCTTTGCTTCCACAGGAAACTGGCAGCCCTGCAGCTCCAGGGACAGTAATCATAGAAGCAGAATCAATAGAATAGCCATGGAAACTCTGGCAATTGGACTGGGAAACTCATGGGTGCATAGGAAGATACAACACTTACAGGTAGCCTCATCCAGCAGTAGACGCATGCACACACGCATACTTAATCCCTTACCCTTATCCTCTACAGGATAGAACTGTAGAACTGTACAGCCACACCTCCAGTTATAAGGGACCTCCATCAATACTGTCCACAGTGGTAGTTAGTTCGCTTGCAGTGGGAAAAGGGCTGGGAATCAGATGCCTGTGTTCTGGTTGGAGTGTACAGATGTGATTTTGAGATGTGTTACCAACTCCACTAGAGGGCACTATAACACATTCTGTATATTTTAGGCTTGCTTTTCTGTTGCCTCAACTGGAAGGAAAGGAGATACTTGATCAGTTACTGAATTAATTCAGCCCAAATGTGTCATCCACATTTAACCCAACTCCTCTGAATCAGAGAGGTGCGGGGGGCTTCCTGAATCAAAATCCACATCAGATGACACCTGCGAGGGTAAAAAAAAAAACATGCCCTGTTAAGAACTCTTTTTATTGAAAAAAATATTTTTTATATATATTGACTTTCAATTCAAAGAACTAACAACTTTTTCTTACACTGTAGGTATGAGGCCTTTTGACATTTTCCCCCTCAAACACTAGAACTGTGAGGTGTTTGAATGTGTGTGTATGTGTTGTTTCATGAGTGTGTGCCCTTTGAAGATCTTTCAAACACACATCCCAGAGCTTACTAATGACCCATCCTGTGTGTGTGATTTCTTATGTGTAAATAATCTTAACCTCAGAGTGAATTAATGGCGTTCTGTGTTTCATTCATTTTATTTATCCTTTATTTAACCAGGCAAGTCAGTTAAGAACAAATTCTTATTTACATTGACGGCCTACACCGGCCAAACCCTAACCTGGATGATGCTGGACCAATTGGGCACCGCCCTATGGGACTCCCAATTACAGCTGGTTGTGACACAGCCTGGAATCAAACCCGAGTCTGTAGTGATGCCTTTAGCACTGAGATGCAGTACCTTAGACCGCTGTGCCACTCGGGAGCCACAATAAATAACTGTTATGTATAACATATGTGTGTCACAGCTGCCTTATAATCCATATGTGATGATTGAAAAAGGTGAAGTAGTTACTAATTCCTGACTATCATCAACTATAATCACAAGATCATCAGTAACTGAGCTTTATCCTTGGTTACCCTTCATAGTACTCAATATATCTGCTTTTATCACAAAATGGGGTGTGTTTTCAGGGCATACATTGGGCCCCTGATAAGTGGAGCAATGTTTGAATGCCACAGGATATCTGAACATCATCGCCAATCAGGTGCATCCCTTCATGACAGCAGTGTATCCGTCTGCAAATACATTTTTTCAGTAGTATAATGCCCCATGCCACAAGGCTAGGATTGTCCAGGAATGGTTCCACAAACATGACAGTGAATTCAGTTTACTGCAGTGGCCTGCCCAGTCACCAGATCTCAATCCAATTGATCATCTGTGGGATGAGATGGAACGAGCTGTTCAGAGTAGAGATCCACTACCAGCCAACTTGACACTACTGTAAAAGCATTGGAGTCAACATGGGCCAGCATCCCTGTGGAACGCATTCGATACCTTGTAGAGTCCATGTCCTAATGAATTGAGGCTGTTCTGAGGGCAAAAGTGTTCCTATTGTTTTGTACACTGTGTACACCACCATTCAAAAGTTTGGGGTCACTTAGAAATGTCCTTGTTTTTGAAAGAAAAGCACATTTCTTGTCTATTAAAATAACATCAAATCGATCATAAATACAGTGTAGACTTTGTTCATGTTGTAAATGACTATTGTAGCTGGAAACGACAGATTGTTTTTATGGAATATCTACATAGGCATATAGAGGCCCATTATCAGCAACCATCACTCTTGTGTTCCAATGGCACGTTGTGTTAGCTAATCCAAGTTTATCATTTTAAAAGGCTAATTGATCATTAAAAAAACATTTTGCAATTGTGTTAGCACAGCAGAAAACTGTTGTCCTGATTAAAGAAGCAATAAAACTTATTTAGACTAGTTGAGTATCTGGACAGAGGAACTCTGCTTCGAAGGCCAGCATCCCCGAGTCGCCTCTTCACTGTTGACGTTGAGACTGGTGTTTTGCGGGTACTATTTAATGAAGCTGCCAGTTGAGGACTTGTGAGGCGTCTGTTTCTCAAACTAGACACTCTAATGTACTTGTCTTCTTACTCAGGTGTGCACCGGGGCCTCCTACTCCTCTTTCTATTCTGGTTAGGGCCAGTTTGTGCTGTTCTATGAAGGGAGTAGTACACAGCGCTGTGCGAGATCTTCAGTTTCTTGGCAATTTCTCGCATGGAGTAGCCTTCATTTCTCAGAACAACAATAGACTGACAAGTTTCAGAAGAAAGTTTGTTTCTGGCCATTTTAAGCTTTTCTTTCAAACACAAGGACATTTCTAAGTGACCCCAAACCTCTGAATGGTATGGAATACTGTCACATGGCAGGCTGTATGGGAATGTTGAATGTTCTGAGGTGTGTAAGTGATCAGGCCTAATACAGCAGTGTTTTAAGTGTGGCCAAACCACACATTTAAGTCATTACATTTACATTTAAGTCATTTAGCAGACGCTCTTATCCAGAGCGACTTACAAATTGGTGCATTCACCTTATGACATCCAGTGGAACAGCCACTTTACAATAGTGCATCTAAATCTTTAGGGGGGTGAGAAGGATTACTTATCCTATCCTAGGTATTCCTTAAAGAGGTGGGGTTTCAGGTGTCTCCGGAAGGTGGTGATTGACTCCGCTGTCCTGGCGTCGTGAGGGAGTTTGTTCCACCATTGGGGGGCCAGAGCAGCGAACAGTTTTGACTGGGCTGAGCGGGAACTGCACTTCCTCAGTGGTAGGGAGGTGAGCAGGCCAGAGGTAGATGAACGCAGTGCCCTTGTTTGGGTGTAGGGCCTGATCAGAGCCTAGAGGTACTGAGGTGCCGTTCCCCTCACAGCTCCGTAGGCAAGCACCATGGTCTTGTAGCGGATGCGAGCTTCAACTGGAAGCCAGTGGAGAGAGCGGAGGAGCGGGGTGACGTGAGAGAACTTGGAAAGGTTGAACACCAGACGGGCTGCGGCGTTCTGGATGAGTTGTAGGGGTTTAATGGCACAGGCAGGGAGCCCAGCCAACAGCGAGTTGCAGTAATCCAGACGGGAGATGACAAGTGCCTGGATTAGGACCTGCGCCGCTTCCTGTGTGAGGCAGGGTCGTACTCTGCAGATGTTGTAGAGCATGAACCTACACACTACCTAGAGGCATGGCTTATTGACATCTAGCAGAGCCATATACGGTCATGCTGGCTACCTGTCAACACACAAGATTAATCATTACGCACGGTGTGTGTGCATGCTTGAATGAGTGTGTGAATGAAGAGGATCAGGTGAGAGAGCATTAACGTGGGCTTTCATTAGTCAGGCACAGAGAGACTGAACCAACTTCAGCAATCTGCCAATAAATATGAACAAGTATAAATATTTAATAGACTGTGTAACATGCTACTTCATTTTAAAGTTGATTATTATCTGTGTGTCTGGGAGTTATTCATGTTTTGGGAGCTATATCTCTTCAGTTCAGTAGGAGGCCCCGGTGCACAACTGAGCAAGAAGACAAGTACATTAGAGTTGTCTATGCATGTTGTCTTCAGCACCTCAGCTCTGTTTTCTAAAGTCTGCTGCTAACATGTTGGTTTGCAGGATATTTTCCCAACTGAGTCAGAACACACTACTCTTGGTGTGTGGTTTGGTTTCACAGGATTAGTAAAGCTTGTTAGCTAGAGAGCAGAGAGGGAGAATATTGCTGTGAGAAAGAGAGGGAGGAGAGAGAGAGAGAGAGAGAGAGAGAGAGAGAGAGAGAGAGAGAGAGAGAGAGAGAGAGAGAGAGAGAGAGAGAGAGAGAGAGAGAGAGAGAGAGAGAGAGAGAGAGAGAGAGAGAGAGAGAGAGAGAGAGAGAGAGAGAGAGAGAGAGAGAGAGAGAGAGAGAGAGAGAGAGAGAGAGAAAGAGAGAGAGAGATGGTGGCCCAGCCCATGGATTGATAGAAATCAGTAGCGGAGAGAGAAAGGAAGAAAGAGAGGCAGCACTGAGAATAGAGAGATGGTAATCCAGTCTGGGGATTGGAATGGCTGACTTGCTGCCCACCAGCTGTGGCTTCAAACTCGACCCATTATCCAGACCACTCCATTCTGGAACGCCATGCGGAATTCCCAGCCGTTCCCAGCCAGCGGTGGGAAAGAGTTTTCGGAACAGAGACACAGCTGCCAGGGGCTTCTGAGGGGTGTGTTTAAAAGTTATGAAGCGGAAGGCCGGAAGAGAGGGAATCTAATGATTGAATTAAGGACATTTGAGAGAGATTATTGTCCTGACTCTTATCTAAAACTCTGTCTCGTGCAGCTGTCTGAAACCTAGTGTCTTACCAATCTCTTTCTAACCTCACCTCCCTTTCTCTCCACTCTCTCTATTTCACTCTATTTTACAATCTACTCTCTCTCCCCTTTCATTCTCGCATTGTCTTACTTATCTTCTTCCATATCTAACTCTGTCATCTCTCTCTAAAAGTGTCTTTCCCTTTTCTCAACCATGCCTTTTCTCTTCCCGCCTTCTCTCTATCTCTCAGATAAAAGTTGGGTGCTAGTTTAATTAGTTGTGTGTGTGTAAGCGTTGTCCTCCCGTCCTCCAGGGGTCAGTGTGGGGTGTTTGAGGCCTGGTTTCTGTTGGTGCAGTGTGCTGACTGGGTGGAGGTGGCCAGCGAGCTACTGGTCTCAACCAGAATCCAGGACTGTGGCCCTCTGCTGTGGCTCTTAACCTTCTACCACCAGCCAACAGGGGACACCACAGGACACAGCAGTTGGTGTGTACTGGCTGGCTGGATAGAGACGTTCAGTGCGTCCCCATGCTCCACACAGTGTGCACTTACTGTCATGGATTTGAAAGAATATGATTGGTGTGAGCATTGGCTGGCGGGAGTTTCTACCATTGTTAAACCCATGTGAGAATATGTGAAGAAGGTATGGCTTGGTGGTTACTGGTGTCAACTCCGTCAATAGATGGCCACCTCCTTGTCCTGGCTGACCTGCCCTGGTTGGTTTCAGCATAGCTCGCCCAATATATAGATGGATGAATAATCGACTGAGGGATGAATAATATATAGTTTCTCCAGGTTAGAAGGGAAGAGGCGAGCGGAGGGAAAAAAAAAAAAATATATATATATATATATATAGAGAGAGAGAGAGAGAGAAAGGGAGAGGAGAAAGAAAGAGGGGGTGACGTTTGCTTCTTTTTTTCTACTCTAGTTTCCGGCAGAAGGTAGTATACTTTCTTTCTCCAGGTGGCAGCCAGAGAAGCCTGGGATCACCTCAGGTCACCCTTCCTGTTCTCAGCTCATCCTCTTCCTGCTGACTGACTGCAGTCATTGGCCGAGCTGATGTCAGCCTGCACCCAGTAGCCGCCTCTGGCCTAGCTATTGATCGTCAGCCTCCTGGTAGACTTTGCAGTTTTCTCCCACAGTGGTGCAAGGGAGAGCTCTTCCTTCAGGAACACACACATACACACACTACAAAACACCTGTTTTTTTCTCTCTATCCCGCTATACACATGATGGCATCACCTTTATGTGAACACATTTTCTGCCTTGTATTATATACCTTAACGCTTGTGTTTGTGATGTGTGTGTTTCAGGTAGTGCAGCAGTCAGGGCTGGTCCGTGAAGCAGTGTCCTCACCATGGTTGAGCTCAGACTAAACAGAGTGAGATCTTCCTCCAGCCTCACTGACAGAGTTCATCCAAGGACCATGGTTCTTCAGGAAAAACTCACACACATGGTATAACACAACTCACACACATGGTATAACACAACTCACACACATGGTACAACACGATACACACACACTCACACACATGGTACAATACAAAACACACACATGGTACGACACACTCACACACGATACAACACAACACACATGGTACAACACGGCACAGACACACTCACATACACGGTACAACACGACAACCACTCACACACATGGCATGACAGAGACACTCTCACACACGTGGTTCCACACGACACACACACACACTCACAGCCGCTATACAACGATAGGACGCACACACAGCTGTGCTAGGCTGCTCCACCAAACAGACAACATGACTCTGACAAGAGTTGTAACTGTTTTAACGGCGTGCATTAACTGTAAACACTGAGGCCATTCCCGCTTTAAGTTACAATTTCAGACAGTGTCCAATATGCTATTGTGGCTATTTGAGTATAATGTAGTCCTGTCAGAGTGACCTATCAACAAAACCAGTGGAGCAAATAGCATCATATTTCCCCATAGATATGGCTGTTAACTTCTATGATATTTCCTACAATAGTCAATATGTGGTGTTCAATGTAGGCCTACATTCCATCAAACTTTAACAAAATATTATGCATGGTTTGACATGAGCCATTTTAGGAATGATGTTTTCCGAAAGCTCAAATCCGTTTAGAAATATGTAATACAATTGGCCAAATAGCTGATGTGTTTAAACTAACGTAGCAGTCGTAAAAAAGGAAGGCGAGAAGAAAAATAACTCCAATCCAGGAAATGTGGAGGGGGAGGAGGAGTTCATATGGAGCGTCGCCTTGTTAACGTCCCAAAGCGGAAGTCACATCACAGGCTTTCTTTCCATGTCCCATGAAAACCTGAACATCTGTTTTTTGGTGACTCGGCAGAGGGTACATTGTGTTATATAATACAAGAAGCAAGAAACCACTGTTTAAAAATGTTGTATTAATTGTTAGCATTATTATTACCATATAGAGAATCATACAAAAATGTATTCTACCCTCTGCCTATTGGCTTATTTGCATATTCAAGCCTGTCTCAAAATAGGACACTGCCCCTTTAAGACAGAAAAACTCTCTTGACTCGCTTTTCAAAGACAGATAGATATGTCAAAGTTTTGTGATTTTGTCGGAAGGAATCATTCTCCTATTGCTGACCCAAATTTGCTATAACCGGCCCAGTAACTCACTAACTAGAAAAGAATATCAACAAATGTGCACACATTGCTAATTTCTATATCAAACTATTAGCAGCTCCAAGTTGGTTTGATTTTGTGGTCTCAAACCAGTTATAACAACTCTTCATCAACAATGTGGGAGATTTTTTATTATTGACAATGCAAGAGATGGGAATGTTCTTCTGTTGTCATATAATTGCGACATTTAATATCAATATACCATTATAAATAGTTTTCCAGATTGTATTTTGGAGATGATTTTACACAATGTGAATATTGGGTGGTAACTGAGAGAACCTGTTTGGGTCCCGAGGCAAAACCAATGGCTACTCTGATCTAGGCTACTCTCCGACCACGGCTGATGGAAAAACAGCTCATGCCTGTTAAATAGAACAAGGCTACTCTGATGCGCTCCTTAGACTACAACAAAATCACCAACTCTGTCTTGAAGTTAGATTTGGTTTGATGCATTGAAAGAGACTGTAATTATGTTGATTAAATCCCAATGAACACAGTGGAGTGAAAATGTTATCTGTTTTAAGCCAGGAAAGATAGTGCACATTTTAGTGAAGTTCAATCTTGTGTGTTTCTGCACGGGACTTCTCCAGGAGCTGCGTGGCCAGACTGGCACGCAGCTTAGCGGGAACTTTGACAAGACACACTTTTAGCCACGCAAGGGCAACAAGTCATAAAACGTGTCCTAACCTTCCCACCCATATAACTGTCTCACAACACATTCCTCACATTATACACACATGGAGAAGCATAATTTGTGTGTTGAAGAGAAGGACATGGAACACTTGTTATGGACTCAATGTTTACTGACAGAATGTCTCTACACCAGCTATACTGGATGGTATTGAATACAAACCATGACAACACTTCAACTCTGATTATGAATATGTAAATATTTCTAATGTGTTAATACAATCTGAGTAATGGTCTGTAAACTGATCATGGTGGTTTTTAGATTCTGTACATTGGCTGACTTAAAGATGCAGTCCGGGATCTTAAGCACAACAAATATCTTAACATATTGTACAAATTGGATTTGTAACACACAGTGCCTTTGGAAAGTATTCAGAACCGTTGACTTTTTCCACATTTTGTTACGGTGCAGCCTTATTCTAAAATGGATTTAAAATAAAATACTCAACAATCTACACACAATACCCCATAATGACAAAGCAAAAACAGTTTTTTAAATAAATTTGAGCTAATTTATTGCAAATAACAAACAGAAATATCACATTTACATAAGTATTCAGACCCTTTACTCAGTACTTTGTTGAAGCACCTTTGGCAGCGATTACAGTCTTCTTGGGTATGATGCTACAAACTTGCTCCCATTCTTCTCTGCAGTTCCTTTCAAGCTCTGTTAGGTTGGATGGGGAGCGTTGCTACACAGGTCTCTCCAGAGATGTTGGATCTGGTTCAAGTCCGGTCCCTGGATGGACCACTCAAGGACATTCAGAGACTTGTTCCGAAGCCACTCCTGCCTTGTCTTGGCTGTGTGCTTAGTGTCATTTTCCTGTTGGAACGTGAACCTTCACCCAAGTCTGAGGACCTGAACGCTCTGGAGCAGGTTTCATTCAAGGATCTCTCTGTACAAGAGGTAACATATCATACAAAATGGATAACGTAGTACACAAGAAAAGGTGCGCCGTTTTGCCTATGTGAGTACCACTCAAAATTACTGGCTGAAATTATACAGTTCCGTAACATCCCTTTTAGGGCAAAACAATTAAATGATATGTTAAAACAATAAGTATATGTGTGTATATTGTGTAACTGTGGTGTACACTGAAATACATTTTAGTCTATCATTTAATTTAAAAAATATGTGCATTGTTTTACAATGTTTTTTATTGACAGATCCACTGGTCCCCATGATCAAGTGTAGAAAATATTTCCTGACTAATTTCCTGAGGAAAATAAATGTCTTGTCAGCCAAGCCAGCACTTTATTAAAAAGACCACATTTCATGTTTACAAATGCCAGAAGAATACGATTTCTCTTTGATTCCTATATTTTTGAGAACCCTTGATTACAGAGTTAGAGTTAGCGAGGTTGTAACAGTTTTCTAGGTGTGAAGGAGAGTCGGACCAAACTGCAGCGTGTAGATTGCGATCCATGTTTAATAAACAACGTAAACACGAATTAACACAAACCCTACAAAACAAAGAACGTAAATAACGAAACGTGAACCGAAACAACCTATATTTGTGTGAACTAACACAACGACACGAACAAAGACAAACTAACACAACGACAGGAACAAAGACACTAAGGACAATCACCCACAACCAACTCAAAGAATATGGCTGCCTCTCATGGTTCCCAATCAGAGACAACGATAAACACCTGCCTCTGATTGAGAACCACTCCAGACAGCCATAGACTTTGCTAGATCACCCCACTAGCTACAATCCCAATATATACACACCCACATACAAAAACCCATGCCACACCCTGGCCTGACCCAATACATAAAGATAAACACAAAATACTTAGACCACGGCGTGACAGACCCCCCCTAAGGTGCGGACTCCCGAACGCACCTCAAAACAATAGGGAGGGTCCGGGTGGGCGTCTGTCCATGGTAGCGGCTCCGGCGCGGGACGTGGACCCCACTCAGTCAATGTCTTAGTCCCCTCTCCTCGCGTCCCTGGATAGTCCACCCTCGCCGCCGACCATGGCCTAGTAGTCCTCACCCAGAACCCCACTGGACTGAGGAGCAGATCGGGACTGAAGGGCAGCTCGGAACTGAGGCAGCTCGGGACTGAGGGAAAGCTCGGGAGTGAGAGAAAGCTCTGGAGTGAGAGAAAGCTCGGGAGTGAGAGGAAGCTCAGGAGTGAGAGGAAGCTCAGGAGTGAGAGGAAGCTCAGGAGTGAGAGGATCCTGGCCGACTGGCAGATCCTGGCCGACTGGCAGATCCTGGCCGACTGGCGGATCTGGAAGAGTCTGGTTGACTGGCAGATCTGGAAGAGTCTGGTTGACTGGCAGACTTGGAATAGTCTGGTTGACTGGCAGATCTGGAAGAGTCTGGTTGACTGGCAGATCTGGAAGAGCTACAATCCCAATATATACACACCCACATACAAAAACCCATGCCACACCCTGGCCTGACCCTATACGTAAAGATAAACACAAAATACTTCGACCAGGGCGTGACAGAGGTAATGTTAATAGTTTCCTGGTGGTATTTCCAGTATAAACTCTTAGAGCAGATCCCAGCCACAGACTAAACACACTGAGCAGATCCCAGCCACAGACTAAACACACTGAGCAGATCCCAGCCACAGACTAAACACACTGAGCAGATCCCAGCCACAGACTAAACACACTGAGCAGATCCCAGCCACAGACTAAACACACTGAGCAGATCTAAGGGAATTTACCATGGTGGTCTGGCTTTACATACTCTGGTTTGTCTTTCTCCCTGTACTATCTGGGTCAATCCACAAAAGTAGTCCCTTTTGCATCCCTTTGACATTTTAAGTAGAAATTGTGCACCAATTTAGAATTTTAAAAGCAAGTTATATTAAATGAAGTACCCTTTAATATAGACCACATGTCAACTGAAATAAATCTGTTTTTTAGTTTGCTAAAGTGGACAAAATGCAGAATTCTGGCATGTTCCTCTGTGGAGTTTAATATTTGAACCCGCTTAACCCCAAAGTTCCTCCACGTTTTCACCATCATTGAAAACCTCTGAAAAAATATAGTTGCCGAGTTTTGACGTTTCACCACTTACCTTTTGAACCAAAAGATTGCAACCTTAAAAATATGGATAATTTAACTAATTTGACCATATCATCAATGTTAAGCAAGCTAGCTAACCTTATAATTAATAACAGCATCAAGCTAGCTGAAGTCATATTGGTTGAAGAATTTGTTCTGACAAAAAAGCTCATGAATGAAACAAAATTGACATCACAACTAGGAAATAGGAAGTTCCGACGAGCATGTGAATGTGGCCCTAGTTATTTTGTTGCTTTGAAGAAGTCATTTCTGGAGATGATTTTTTCATGTGATTAGCAATTCATTTTTAAGGGTATTTAAAAAAAAAAGCTTCCATTCCTCCTTTCAGAAGGGGATTTATGGCTGATTTCATATTGAAATCGTCAACCCTGTTACAGTCAAACCTGTTACAGTCAACCCTGTTACCTTATTTTGCACTTAATAGGTACATACTATTGTATTTTTTTAAATTGAAACTCTTGTGATGGAAAACATATTTTTTATTAAGTTGAACATGTGCTCTTTATGACAGAATGTTAAAATGATGTGAGTACACTACCCAAAAGGGACTCATTTCGTGGAACGACCAATCTGTGTCCCAAAATACCTCACTATTAGGAGCACCCACGGAGAAAAGAACTGGATAGGTTCTCACTACATAGCTGTGGGCATCCCAATATAATGTACTATACACTCAGTGGACAGTTTATTATGTGCACTACCCTGTTCACAAAATGTTTTTGCCCTCCTACAGACAGTTGAGTCATGTGGCTGTGGCTTGCTATATAAAGCAGACATCAAGGCATTCAGTTACTGTTTGATTGAATGTTAAAATGGGCAAAACGAGTGACGTATGCAACTTTGAGAGTGGTATGATCGTCGGTGCCAGGTGCGCCGGTTCCAGTATCTCAGAAACGGCCAGCTTCCTGGGCTTTTCCTACAGAGAATAGGGTGACAAACAAAAAACATCCAGTCTGCGGCAGTCCTGTGGTCAAACAGCTCGTTGAGGTAAAAGAAGAATGGAAAGAATGGTGCAAGCTAACAGGAGGGCCACAATCAAGCAAATAACGGCGCAGTACAACAGTGGTTAGCAAGGATTTGGCGTAAGCAGCATGAGTCCATGGCCCCATCCTGCCTGGACACAACGGTACAGGCTGGTGGCTGTGGGGAATGTTTTCCTGTCACACGTTAAGTCCCTTGAGTCCAATTGAGCAACATTTGAATGCCAAAGTGTATCTGAACATAGAATCCATCCCCCGAAGAATTCAGGCAAAGGGGTTCCGACCCGGTACTAGATGTGTGTAACTAATAAACTAGACACTGAGTGTATAGTGTAATATTTCTGACCAGTTTCAATCAAAGACTGAAGAGAAAGCAAGACATCCCAGTCCCTCCTTTTTTCTGGTTCATATACAGTCAATTAACTAAGCAGACCAGACCCAGCTGATAATGCATTGGTGCCTATGGGAGAGCCACCGCGTTACGCAGACCGGAACTGACAATTTTTTTGGTAAACATCCTAAATGGGACATCTTTGTTTATCCACCATCTTTGCTTTCACTTCAGTGATTACGCAGGAAAGAAAATAAGGACATGAAGCCATATAGAAGTTGGATTCTGGTTGTCTTCCTGTCTGGAGAGGAAGTAGTGAGAGCATTATTTCCTTGTGACTCCTCAGCTTTTCCTCTCCTCTCATGTCCCAAGGTGGGCAGCTGAACAGCCTGTAAGTGAGAACAGTGTAAGAGCAGGAGCGCTGCTATTCTCTTCAGAGCTGGTGTGCAATTTATAGTACAGTCATGGGAGTATCTGTGTTCCATGTGTTCCCTTTTCCCTGTATTGTACACTACTTTTGGCCAGGGCTCATAGGTATAGCACACAATATAGGGAAGTTGCTCTGGTCAAAAGTACTGCACTATATGTGATTCGTTTCAGGAAACTAGCCATATGTCGCACGTCACTACTTCACAGGACAAATACTTCACAGGATTTTAAAATTTATTATTATCAAAATGTGTTTTTTTTTGGCAGAAATTTCTTCTGGAACATGTGAACTTTCATGTGCCTTAATAACAAACTTGTATGCCACCTGTAAATACAAATACAATTGCTAAATTATGAGCCTGGTTGGTTTAGCCATGGAAAAAGTGAGCAAACCTTCCCGCTAGCCATGATTGGCTGAGATAATGAGTGAGCTGGACATGCCGAGAGATGAGTTCGGATTGGCATGCCATATAGCACGCTTCTGTCTATAACATGAGTTGGTCAGTATGTGTAGGTAATCATTTCTAATATGGCTTTTTTTACCATATCACATAGTAGAACTGCATAAGTGTTGCTCTCCACTTTCTGGAGGACCGAGATTTGAAATCAGTGGAATTAGAGTATGATAGCTGGGGAGATTGTAAATATGTAGACAAAGTTGAAAAGAGAACACACAGAGGGGCTGTTATATAAAACACATGTCTCCGGATTACATCTTCAAACTAAGGGCAACCATGGCATCCGTGACAGAGCGGGAGAAGCATCCATCCCATGTATTTGGGAAAGAGAGTCTAGCTAATGACATTTTCAGATATTACACGTTTCTAATTTTGCCAGAAAGTAATTTTCATTTCAAGTTAATGTGTACTGTTAGCAAGCTAGCTAACATTAACTGGCTGGCTAGCTAGCTAATGTTACGTGTATGATCTAGTAGTAATGTAGTAATATTATTTGTATCACAGAGCCATTTGCATTGCTAGTTATAGCCTAATGTTAGCTACGTGCAGATTCATTCAGGGTAGTAACGTTATGAGTTGGGATTAGGGTTCATTGTTTAGCTAGCTAGCTACATGTCTAAACAAAAGACTTCACTATGCAAGTAACTATTTCAATAGAATGTTTATGATGTCACAGCGACAACTGTCGATAGACGTAGCTGGTAAATTCGCTCTGGCTATCTACTCCGATTTCAGAACACTCTCATCTGAGTGTGCTAGAGAGCAGAATATCTGACTAAATTTACAAACGCTCAACACCCTTTGAATATGGCCAGTGTCAGTATACTTGGGAAAAAAAGCATACTCACATTTTTTTGCAGAAGCACAGTTGCAGGCACCAACGCTCTAGATAACATAAAAACAGCCTAACCAGCTCTGCTAGGGTGAGTAAAATGGTCAGAGTGAGCTGTTCTCTCATTTGTGTCTGGAAGTAGCTAATCAACGTTAGCCAGTTAGCATGGGTGCTTGACTGCTGTTGTTAGGTCAGAACAGTCAAATCAACCCTACTCCTCCGAGATCAAAACGCTCTGAATTTCCGAACAGACAATCTGACAACGCTCTGAGTTTACGAACGCCCAGAGCACACTCTGGCACTCCAGATTAAATTTACAAACACACCCGTACTATAAAACCGCATTTAGTCTTGAAATCTTTGGTTGTTAAGTACATAGCCTCACATGTGAATTCTTAAAGAGATTGGTGGGGCTGAAGCTTAAGAGGGTGTGAATGATGCTGAATGTGTGTAGACAAAGAGTTCTCCTGTAGGTACAGTACCAAAATATGGCCATTTTCTCAAAATCGAGGTTACAAGTTGATCAACTTTCAAAGCAGAATTACTTTTCCATTGTTCCTCAAATGTAGTGTATGATACAACATTTTCTGGCTCCTAGTCTCTACTTTTATCCAATGTAAAAAAACACCATTTCTAATTTTGCTACATAAGCGAATTGAGCCGGTCGGTCACATATAGGGAATACAGTGTAATTTGGGATGCATCCCCTGACGGTATCAGTCAGGTGTGTTGATGTTTTTGTGTAGCTCTTCTGGGCTGGAGGATAATTCTGATGCTTGTCCATCTGTCTGACTGTTTGTATGTCTATCTGGTGTTGGTGTGGGCTGGACTCCTGTTCCTGCTGAACTGAGCCAGTCATTCAGTAGTACTGTTATCAGCTCAGTAGGCACAGGAGGCACAGTCCTCTATAGTGCTCTCGTCCTCTTTCTCCTTCTTCCTTCTTCTCCTTCTTCTCAATATTTTGTAATGAAATGTTGTCTTTCTTGCTGAGACGCACCTGCATCTCTGGGAGGCAAGTCTCTTTCACGCTGTTCTAAATATGAATTGAGAACCTATCATCAACAACAATGCAACAGTACCGTATGTCTCACTGAAAGCAGTTAAGTAAGAACAGTAAGTCTAACATAACATGGCTCTGATTTCTCACAGTTCCATTCATGCATTCAAGCTCCATATTAACAACACCAATAACAAGTCAGAGGTGCTGGAGTCTGGCTGGGGAAACAGTTAGACAGTCCCACACCAGGAATATGGCACCTCACAATAGGCTTATAATAAGATAACAAAGTGAGGTTAACCTAGGATATTAAAGTGAGCAAAGTTAGGTTGACTTCTGGCAATAGAGTGAAAAAAGTTGGGTTTCTCCTTTCTATAAGGTTTTCATTGTGCTTTGATGTGCCCCACTCCCCTCCCATTTGGCTGTAATAAATCAAGCTTAAGATATTGTCACCGATGGTAATTCCTCTCTTTTACAGGCCTTTGATAGTCATTACTCTTTTAACAGGCCCTAAATATAGTCCTTTCCAGGCAGACTCCACATGGCCTTCATTTCTAATTCACACATCTGTCCTCGCTTACAACCGCCATTTTGTTTCAGGAAGAAAAGACGACAGCTCTCCACCTACCTCTTCCCATCCTTCCACTGACCGCACCACCACCACAATTGCCTTACCAGCTCAGTGCGTTCACTCTGATCCATTGGTTGGGATTCAATCAAAAACACGTTATAGAGCAGCACACTGCATTTGCGAAAATCTGGCTATTAAAAGCAATTTCCCTGATATTCTGTGGATTTTGGCGCAACCATAGTAACCTTTAAAAGTTAAGTGCAATGCTCTTAACAACAACACGCCTTTGATTGAATCCCGGGCCATTGATTAGGCTAGTTACTGTCTGAGCTCAATAGTTCAACATCAACAGTTTTCGTTTGTGTACAATGCTCTGTACCGGATCGCACACTCAAATAAGAGGTGGCATTGTGCGATCAGGTAGTAGTAATGGCAAAGATCGACCATAGATATTGCTTTAACGAATAGGACTTGAACATATTTGTTAGCCGGGATGGAAATTAAGCTAACGGCTAGCCAGAGGCTAGTACTTAAAGGAAGTAGAAAATGTGCCCAACTAGCCCGCCGACTAGTGGAATGTCTTTTCAAATATTGCAGAGCACAGATTTTGGACACGGGCTAGTAGAAATTGTGTTCTACTATCCCTGTGGGCCAGTGCCCAAAATCTTTAAAGGTATACTTTGTGGTACCCACAAATTAATTTGACTCTGGGGAAGTAGATAAAGGACCTCATTGCCAAAATCCTATAGTATCAATTTGAGTCCCATCCCTATTTGTTAGTGCTGCTGATTACATCTGTTTGTAGTTTAAAAAAAATAGAGGACAAGGAAGAGGAGGAGGAAGATGAGGATAAGGAAGTGGAGGAGGAGGAAGACGGTCCTCCCGGGTCCATGTCATAGTGGCTCACTGAGCAGCAGCATTAGCAGAGCCTGTCTCCTAATTTCTCATTAACACTGTCTCCTGTGTCCCCAGCCCTCCCTATCCCTATCACCATCATTCTGCCCAGAGAGAGAGAGAGAGAGAGAGTGATCATAGAGACACAGGAGGAGAAAGAGAATAGAGAAAGAGAGGTGTGGTGAGAGAGAAGAGAGAGGGAGAAACAGAGAATGGGCAGGAGTGCATAACGCAAGGCTCATTAGTAATTGTGCAGCACATCAAACTTATGAAGGAGACTCCAAGTTCGAATTCCCATGGAGCGTGCACACACACACACACACACACACACACACACACACACACACACACACACACACACACACACACACACACACACACACACACACACACACACACACACACACACACACACACACACACACACACACACACACACACACACACGTCTAAATTCCTATTGTACATCTCCACTCCAGTGTAGGTAGGGTCTCTTCAGACAGGCAGAGACAGGAGAGAGGAATTTATCTTGCATGCAACGCTGTTCATATGGTTTAGATGTGTGGGGGGGAGGGAAATGGTGTCAGCGCATCCTCTCATTCCACCTCTCTCTCCCTTTATCTCTTTGTCTGGTTCTAGCTGTCATGCTCTCCTCAGGTGCAGAACTTAGCCACTGTGAACAAAGAGGAGATCAATCACTGTTCACCAATCAGCTAAGCTCTGTACCTGGTGGGAGAGAGGTCACTGCCTGTCTGGCAGATAGATACACACACCAGATTAAAAATCTTGCTAGGCAAAACTGTATTGTGTTTAGCCCTCGGCATAAGAAGACTTGACTTTGTCAATGGTGATTTTGAAAAGGCAAACTGTAGTAAATGCGACAGTTTCAATAGTAATTTAAAAGGGTTTATGTAGGAAATGAAGAAGGATCAGGCGCAATTCAGCAGTGACACAATACGACACACACAAATGGCAGTAGTAATTCAATAGGGATTGAGTAGGCATACAGCAGTAGTATGTAGTAATTCAATAGGGATTGAGTAGACATACAGCAGTAGTATGTAGTAATTCAATAGGGATTGAGTAGGCATACAGCAGTAGTACGTAGTAATTCAATAGGGATTGAGTAGGCATACAGCAGTAGTATGTAGTAATTCAATAGGGATTGAGTAGACATACAGCAGTAGTATGTAGTAATTTAATAGGGATTGAGTAGGCATACAGCAGTAGTATGTAGTAATTCAATAGGGATTGAGTAGGCATACAGCAGTAGTATGTAGTAATTCAATAGGGATTGAGTAGGCATACAGCAGTAGTATGTAGTAATTCAATAGGGATTGAGTAGGCATACAGCAGTAGTATGTAGTAATTCAATAGGGATTGAGTAGGCATACAGCAGTAGTATGTAGTAATTCAATAGGGATTGAGTAGGCATACAGCAGTAGTATGTAGTAATTCAATAGGGATTGAGTAGGCATACAGCAGTAGTATGTAGTAATTCAATAGGGATTGAGTAGGCATACAGCAGTAGTATGTAGTAATTCAATAGGGATTGAGTAGGCATACAGCAGTAGTATGTAGTAATTCAATAGGGATTGAGTAGGCATACAGCAGTAGTATGTAGTAATTCAATAGGGATTGAGTAGACATACAGCAGTAGTATGTAGTAATTTAATAGGGATTGAGTAGGCATACAGCAGTAGTATGTAGTAATTCAATAGGGATTGAGTAGGCATACAGCAGTAGTATGTAGTAATTCAATAGGGATTGAGTAGGCATACAGCAGTAGTATGTAGTAATTCAATAGGGATTGAGTAGGCATACAGCAGTAGTATGTAGTAATTCAATAGGGATTGAGTAGGCATACAGCAGTAGTACGTAGTAATTCAATAGGGATTGAGTAGACATACAGCAGTAGTACGTAGTAATTCAATAGGGATTGAGTAGGCATACAGCAGTAGTATGTAGTAATTCAATAGGGATTGAGTAGACATACAGCAGTAGTATGTAGTAATTCAATAGGGATTGAGTAGGCATACAGCAGTAGTATGTAGTAATTCAATAGGGATTGAGTAGGCATACAGCAGTAGTATGTAGTAATTCAATAGGGATTGAGTAGACATACAGCAGTAGTACGTAGTAATTCAATAGGGATTGAGTAGGCATACAGCAGTAGTATGTAGTAATTCAATAGGGATTGAGTAGACATACAGCAGTAGTATGTAGTAATTCAATAGGGATTGAGTAGGCATACAGCAGTAGTACGTAGTAATTCAATAGGGATTGAGTAGACATACAGCAGTAGTATGTAGTAATTCAATAGGGATTGAGTAGGCATACAGCAGTAGTACGTAGTAATTCAATAGGGATTGAGTAGGCATACAGCAGTAGTATGTAGTAATTCAATAGGGATTGAGTAGGCATACAGCAGTAGTATGTAGTAATTCAATAGGGATTGAGTAGGCATACAGCAGTAGTACGTAGTAATTCAATAGGGATTGAGTAGGCATACAGCAGTAGTATGTAGTAATTCAATAGGGATTGAGTAGGCATACAGCAGTAGTACGTAGTAATTCAATAGGGATTGAGTAGGCATACAGCAGTAGTACGTAGTAATTCAATAGGGATTGAGTAGGCATACAGCAGTAGTATGTAGTAATTCAATAGGGATTGAGTAGGCATACAGCAGTAGTACGTAGTAATTCAATAGGGATTGAGTAGGCATACAGCAGTAGTACGTAGTAATTCAATAGGGATTGAGTAGGCATACAGCAGTAGTATGTAGTAATTCAATAGGGATTGAGTAGGCATACAGCAGTAGTATGTAGTAATTCAATAGGGATTGAGTAGGCATACAGCAGTAGTACGTAGTAATTCAATAGGGATTGAGTAGGCATACAGCAGTAGTATGTAGTAATTCAATAGGGATTGAGTAGGCATACAGCAGTAGTACGTAGTAATTCAATAGGGATTGAGTAGGCATACAGCAGTAGTACGTAGTAATTCAATAGGGATTGAGTAGGCATACAGCAGTAGTATGTAGTAATTCAATAGGGATTGAGTAGACATACAGCAGTAGTATGTAGTAATTCAATAGGGATTGAGTAGACATACAGCAGTAGTATGTAGTAATTTAATAGGGATTGAGTAGGCATACAGCAGTAGTACGTAGTAATTCAATAGGGATTGAGTAGACATACAGCAGTAGTACGTAGTAATTCAATAGGGATTGAGTAGGCATACAGCAGTAGTACGTAGTAATTCAATAGGGATTGAGTAGACATACAGCAGTAGTATGTAGTAATTCAATAGGGATTGAGTAGGCATACAGCAGTAGTATGTAGTAATTCAATAGGGATTGAGTAGGCATACAGCAGTAGTATGTAGTAATTCAATAGGGCTTGAGTAGGCATACAGCAGTAGTACGTAGTAATTCAATAGGGATTGAGTAGACATACAGCAGTAGTATGTAGTAATTCAATAGGGATTGAGTAGGCATACAGCAGTAGTATGTAGTAATTCAATAGGGATTGAGTAGGCATACAGCAGTAGTACGTAGTAATTCAATAGGGATTGAGTAGGCATACAGCAGTAGTACGTAGTAATTCAATAGGGATTGAGTAGGCATACAGCAGTAGTATGTAGTAATTCAATAGGGATTGAGTAGGCATACAGCAGTAGTACGTAGTAATTCAATAGGGATTGAGTAGGCATACAGCAGTAGTACGTAGTAATTCAATAGGGATTGAGTAGACATACAGCAGTAGTACGTAGTAATTCAATAGGGATTGAGTAGGCATACAGCAGTAGTACGTAGTAATTCAATAGGGATTGAGTAGACATACAGCAGTAGTATGTAGTAATTCAATAGGGATTGAGTAGGCATACAGCAGTAGTACGTAGTAATTCAATAGGGATTGAGTAGACATACAGCAGTAGTATGTAGTAATTCAATAGGGATTGAGTAGGCATACAGCAGTAGTACGTAGTAATTCAATAGGGATTGAGTAGACATACAGCAGTAGTATGTAGTAATTCAATAGGGATTGAGTAGACATACAGCAGTAGTATGTAGTAATTCAATAGGGATTGAGTAGACATACAGCAGTAGTATGTAGTAATTCAATAGGGATTGAGTAGGCATACAGCAGTAGTACGTAGTAATTCAATAGGGATTGAGTAGGCATACAGCAGTAGTACGTAGTAATTCAATAGGGATTGAGTAGACATACAGCAGTAGTATGTAGTAATTCAATAGGGATTGAGTAGGCATACAGCAGTAGTATGTAGTAATTCAATAGGGATTGAGTAGGCATACAGCAGTAGTAAGTAGTAATTCAATAGGGATTGAGTAGACATACAGCAGTAGTATGTAGTAATTCAATAGGGATTGAGTAGACATACAGCAGTAGTATGTAGTAATTCAATAGGGATTGAGTAGGCATACAGCAGTAGTACGTAGTAATTCAATAGGGATTGAGTAGACATACAGCAGTAGTATGTAGTAATTCAATAGGGATTGAGTAGACATACAGCAGTAGTATGTAGTAATTCAATAGGGATTGAGTAGGCATACAGCAGTAGTATGTAGTAATTCAATAGGGATTGAGTAGACATACAGCAGTAGTATGTAGTAATTCAATAGGGATTGAGTAGACATACAGCAGTAGTATGTAGTAATTCAATAGGGATTGAGTAGGCATACAGCAGTAGTATGTAGTAATTCAATAGGGATTGAGTAGGCATACAGCAGTAGTATGTAGTAATTCAATAGGGATTGAGTAGGCATACAGCAGTAGTATGTAGTAATTCAATAGGGATTGAGTAGACATACAGCAGTAGTATGTAGTAATTCAATAGGGATTGAGTAGGCATACAGCAGTAGTATGTAGTAATTCAATAGGGATTGAGTAGACATACAGCAGTAGTATGTAGTAATTCAATAGGGATTGAGTAGGCATACAGCAGTAGTACGTAGTAATTCAATAGGGATTGAGTAGACATACAGCAGTAGTATGTAGTAATTCAATAGGGATTGAGTAGGCATACAGCAGTAGTATGTAGTAATTCAATAGGGATTGAGTAGGCATACAGCAGTAGTACGTAGTAATTCAATAGGGATTGAGTAGGCATACAGCAGTTGTACGTAGTAATTCAATAGGGATTGAGTAGGCATACAGCAGTAGTATGTAGTAATTCAATAGGGATTGAGTAGGCATACAGCAGTAGTACGTAGTAATTCAATAGGGATTGAGTAGGCATACAGCAGTAGTACGTAGTAATTCAATAGGGATTGAGTAGGCATACAGCAGTAGTATGTAGTAATTCAATAGGGATTGAGTAGGCATACAGCAGTAGTATGTAGTAATTCAATAGGGATTGAGTAGGCATACAGCAGTAGTACGTAGTAATTCAATAGGGATTGAGTAGGCATACAGCAGTAGTATGTAGTAATTCAATAGGGATTGAGTAGGCATACAGCAGTAGTACGTAGTAATTCAATAGGGATTGAGTAGGCATACAGCAGTAGTACGTAGTAATTCAATAGGGATTGAGTAGGCATACAGCAGTAGTATGTAGTAATTCAATAGGGATTGAGTAGACATACAGCAGTAGTATGTAGTAATTCAATAGGGATTGAGTAGACATACAGCAGTAGTATGTAGTAATTTAATAGGGATTGAGTAGGCATACAGCAGTAGTAGGTAGTAATTCAATAGGGATTGAGTAGACATACAGCAGTAGTACGTAGTAATTCAATAGGGATTGAGTAGGCATACAGCAGTAGTACGTAGTAATTCAATAGGGATTGAGTAGACATACAGCAGTAGTATGTAGTAATTCAATAGGGATTGAGTAGGCATACAGCAGTAGTATGTAGTAATTCAATAGGGATTGAGTAGGCATACAGCAGTAGTATGTAGTAATTCAATAGGGATTGAGTAGGCATACAGCAGTAGTACGTAGTAATTCAATAGGGATTGAGTAGACATACAGCAGTAGTATGTAGTAATTCAATAGGGATTGAGTAGGCATACAGCAGTAGTATGTAGTAATTCAATAGGGATTGAGTAGGCATACAGCAGTAGTACGTAGTAATTCAATAGGGATTGAGTAGGCATACAGCAGTAGTACGTAGTAATTCAATAGGGATTGAGTAGGCATACAGCAGTAGTATGTAGTAATTCAATAGGGATTGAGTAGACATACAGCAGTAGTATGTAGTAATTCAATAGGGATTGAGTAGGCATACAGCAGTAGTACGTAGTAATTCAATAGGGATTGAGTAGGCATACAGCAGTAGTACGTAGTAATTCAATAGGGATTGAGTAGACATACAGCAGTAGTACGTAGTAATTCAATAGGGATTGAGTAGGCATACAGCAGTAGTACGTTTTAATTCAATAGGGATTGAGTAGACATACAGCAGTAGTATGTAGTAATTCAATAGGGATTGAGTAGGCATACAGCAGTAGTATGTAGTAATTCAATAGGGATTGAGTAGGCATACAGCAGTAGTACGTAGTAATTCAATAGGGATTGAGTAGGCATACAGCAGTAGTACGTAGTAATTCAATAGGGATTGAGTAGGCATACAGCAGTAGTATGTAGTAATTCAATAGGGATTGAGTAGGCATACAGCAGTAGTATGTAGTAATTCAATAGGGATTGAGTAGGCATACAGCAGTAGTACGTAGTAATTCAATAGGGATTGAGTAGGCATACAGCAGTAGTACGTAGTAATTCAATAGGGCTGGAGTAGGCATACAGCAGTAGTACGTAGTAATTCAATAGGGATTGAGTAGGCATACAGCAGTAGTACGTAGTAATTCAATAGGGATTGAGTAGGCATACAGCAGTTGTACGTAGTAATTCAATAGGGATTGAGTAGACATACAGCAGTAGTATGTAGTAATTCAATAGGGATTGAGTAGACATACAGCAGTAGTATGTAGTAATTCAATAGGGATTGAGTAGGCATACAGCAGTAGTACGTAGTAATTCAATAGGGATTGAGTAGGCATACAGCAGTAGTACGTAGTAATTCAATAGGGATTGAGTAGACATACAGCAGTAGTATGTAGTAATTCAATAGGGATTGAGTAGACATACAGCAGTAGTATGTAGTAATTCAATAGGGATTGAGTAGGCATACAGCAGTAGTACGTAGTAATTCAATAGGGATTGAGTAGGCATACAGCAGTAGTACGTAGTAATTCAATAGGGATTGAGTAGACATACAGCAGTAGTATGTAGTAATTCAATAGGGATTGAGTAGGCATACAGCAGTAGTATGTAGTAATTCAATAGGGATTGAGTAGGCATACAGCAGTAGTAAGTAGTAATTCAATAGGGATTGAGTAGACATACAGCAGTAGTATGTAGTAATTCAATAGGGATTGAGTAGACATACAGCAGTAGTATGTAGTAATTCAATAGGGATTGAGTAGGCATACAGCAGTAGTACGTAGTAATTCAATAGGGATTGAGTAGACATACAGCAGTAGTATGTAGTAATTCAATAGGGATTGAGTAGACATACAGCAGTAGTATGTAGTAATTCAATAGGGATTGAGTAGGCATACAGCAGTAGTATGTAGTAATTCAATAGGGATTGAGTAGACATACAGCAGTAGTATGTAGTAATTCAATAGGGATTGAGTAGACATACAGCAGTAGTATGTAGTAATTCAATAGGGATTGAGTAGGCATACAGCAGTAGTATGTAGTAATTCAATAGGGATTGAGTAGACATACAGCAGTAGTATGTAGTAATTCAATAGGGATTGAGTAGGCATACAGCAGTAGTATGTAGTAATTCAATAGGGATTGAGTAGACATACAGCAGTAGTATGTAGTAATTCAATAGGGATTGAGTAGGCATACAGCAGTAGTACGTAGTAATTCAATAGGGATTGAGTAGACATACAGCAGTAGTATGTAGTAATTCAATAGGGATTGAGTAGGCATACAGCAGTAGTATGTAGTAATTCAATAGGGATTGAGTAGACATACAGCAGTAGTATGTAGTAATTCAATAGGGATTGAGTAGACATACAGCAGTAGTATGTAGTAATTCAATAGGGATTGAGTAGACATACAGCAGTAGTATGTAGTAATTCAATAGGGATTGAGTAGACATACAGCAGTAGTATGTAGTAATTCAATAGGGATTGAGTAGACATACAGCAGTAGTATGTAGTAATTCAATAGTGATTGAGTAGGCATACAGCAGTAGTATGTAGTAATTCAATAGGGATTGAGTAGGCATACAGCAGTAGTATGTAGTAATTCAATAGGGATTGAGTAGGCATACAGCAGTAGTACGTAGTAATTCAATAGGGATTGAGTAGACATACAGCAGTAGTACGTAGTAATTCAATAGGGATTGAGTAGGCATACAGCAGTAGTATGTAGTAATTCAATAGGGATTGAGTAGGCATACAGCAGTAGTATGTAGTAATTCAATAGGGATTGAGTAGACATACAGCAGTAGTATGTAGTAATTCAATAGGGATTGAGTAGGCATACAGCAGTAGTATGTAGTAATTCAATAGGGATTGAGTAGGCATACAGCAGTAGTATGTAGTAATTCAATAGGGATTGAGTAGACATACAGCAGTAGTACGTAGTAATTCAATAGGGATTGAGTAGGCATACAGCAGTAGTACGTAGTAATTCAATAGGGATTGAGTAGACATACAGCAGTAGTATGTAGTAATTCAATAGGGATTGAGTAGACATACAGCAGTAGTATGTAGTAATTCAATAGGGATTGAGTAGACATACAGCAGTAGTACGTAGTAATTCAATAGGGATTGAGTAGACATACAGCAGTAGTACGTAGTAATTCAATAGGGATTGAGTAGGCATACAGCAGTAGTATGTAGTAATTCAATAGGGATTGAGTAGACATACAGCAGTAGTACGTAGTAATTCAATAGGGATTGAGTAGGCATACAGCAGTAGTACGTAGTAATTCAATAGGGATTGAGTAGACATACAGCAGTAGTATGTAGTAATTCAATAGGGATTGAGTAGACATACAGCAGTAGTATGTAGTAATTCAATAGGGATTGAGTAGACATACAGCAGTAGTATGTAGTAATTCAATAGGGATTGAGTAGGCATACAGCAGTAGTATGTAGTAATTCAATAGGGATTGAGTAGGCATACAGCAGTAGTATGTAGTAATTCAATGGGGATTGAGTAGGCATACAGCAGTAGTATGTAGTAATTCAATAGGGATTGAGTAGACATACAGCAGTAGTATGTAGTAATTCAATAGGGATTGAGTAGGCATACAGCAGTAGTATGTAGTAATTCAATAGGGATTGAGTAGGCATACAGCAGTAGTATGTAGTAATTCAATAGTGAACGTGTTCGAATTGTGTAGGTTTTAAGTAGTAGATACCCAAAAGCTCATCATTAAGGGAGAATTATGTAGTGATATGAGTAGGAAATAGTAGTGAAACATCCCAATTTCTCACTCATTACTACTTAAATTACTACGTAAATCAATACTGGTTTACTACACATCTCAATAGCAATCAAGTAGTAAAACCAGTAGGTTTTGTGTAGATCTTGTGTAGTGATGGGTAGTAATTCAGTAGTACAGTACATTTTCATGAAGGTGAGCTGAACATAGACCGCCACATAGAGACATGTGCTCAAAAAGTTTCCACCCCTGCCCCTCTCCCCTGTGTGGGGCCTCTCATCCTCGTCATGCACACCACACACCCTCCCAGATCATCATGTCTTATTTGACTTTATTATTGTGGGCGGCTGAGTGTTGGAGCCTCTAGTTGTCATGGCAACCGGCAGGGTCTGGTCTGGGTGGTAATCCCTGGCAATGTGATTTTATCTTAAGGCACAAATCAGCACGCCAGGAACCCTCCCAGAGCAGACATGAAAGACCAGGAGACTCTCTTTTCCTCTCTTCTCTTTCTCTCCCTCTTTTTATCTTTTCCTCTCTCTCTCTTATTCTCTCTCTCTCTTTTCCTCTCTATCCCTAACTCAGCGTACCAGGAATCCGGACATTAAAGGCGATACATGAAAGGCCAAACCTGTGGATCTCTCTCTCCCTTTCTATCTTTCTCTCCCACGTTCTCTCCCCCTCTACTTCTCTCCTCCTCTCCCATTCGCTATGCTCCACCACACCGATGATATGCCCCTCATTAAGCGGATCAGGAGGGATTCCACAGGCATGTACAGGGGGAAGAAAAGAGACAGAGAGGGAGGGGAGGAAAGAGGGAGGGGAGGAAAGAGGGGGTGAGTCCATCTCTACCCCCCTGTTTTAAAAACAAAGTGGAGGAAAAGTTATCTTGGACTGGCAGTCTGACAGACAGGCAGACAGACAGACAAGCAGAAAGGCAGGCAGGCAGACAGGCAGACAGGCATGTTATTGTAGCCCTAGTCTCTTCCTTCTTCTTTGGTGTAGTGTGTTACCTTTTAGTCAGAGACATGAACAAGTCAATACAAAGAAATGGATTAAGTCAAAACGAATGGTTCTGTGACCCCAGGTTTGGAGTTTGGGAGAACTGCAGCAGACTCTATTCTATTCTACTATATTCTATTCTAGGGCTGTACTGAAGCTGGAATTATATGTGGATTCGTACTGAGGAAAGTGAGTGATGATGGCCAGACAGTAGTGGACAGAGACAGAGCCACTGTGACAGGAAGGGCCAACGGCTTGTGGCCCCAGCAGAGTGTGCGTGTAAAGTGATTTATCTGAGTAGAGACAGACAGGGCACTCGCTTGGAAAACCTTTCTCCACCCCTCTGCACACACAACGCTGCCCTGTGTGTGTGTGTGTGTGTGTGTGTGTGTGTGTGTGTGTGTGTGTGTGTGTGTGTGTGTGTGTGTGTGTGTGTGTGTGTGTGTGTGTGTGTGTGTGTGTGTGTGTGTAACTGATATTGTAGTGAACACAAATATAAACACAACATGTAAAGTGTTGGTCCCATGTTTCATGCGCTGAAATGATCCCAGAAATGTTCCATACGCACAAAAAGCGTATTTCTCTCAAATTTTGCGTACACATTTGTTTATATCCCTGTTAGTGAGCATGTCTCCTTTGCCAATATAATCCATCTACCTGACAGGTGTGGCATATCAAGAAGATGATTAAACAGCATAATCATTACACAGGTGCACCTTGTGCTGGGGACAATAAAAGGCCACTCTAAAATGTCCCGTCTTGTTACACAACACAATGCCACAGATGTCTCAAGTTTGGAAAGTTTTGCTGACTGAAACTGTGGGTTTTCATAACCGAAGAATTGCTGCACAAACTGTCAGAAACCATCTCAGGGAAGCTCATCTGCGTGCTCATCATCCTCACCAGGGTCTTGACCTGACTGCAATTCAGCGTCGTAACCAACTTCAGTGGGCAAATGCTCAGCTTCGATGGCCAATCCCAGTTTCAACTGTACCGGGCAGATGGCAGACATTGTGTAAGGAATCATGTGGGCGATGTCAACATTGTGAACAGAGTGCCCCATGGTGGCGGTGGGGTTAAGGTGTGGGCAGGTATAAGCTAGACAATGAACACAATTGCATTTTATCGATGGCAATTTGAATGCACAGAGATACCATGACAAGATCCTGAGGCCCATTGTTGTGCCATTCATCCACCGCCATCACCTCATGTTTCAGCATAATAATGCATGGCCCCATGTCGCAAGGATCTCTAAGCAATTCCTGGGAGCTGAAAATGTCTCAGTTCATCCATGGCCTGCATACTCACCAGACATGTCACCCATTGAGGAAGTTTGGGATGCTCTGGATTGACGTGTATGACAGCGTGTTCCAGTTCCAGCCATTAACCAGCAACTTCTCACAGCCAATGAAGAGGAGTGGGACAACAATAAACAGCCTGATGAACTCTATGTGAAAGAGATGTGTCACGCTGCATGAGGCAAAGGGTGGTCACACCAGATACTGACTAGTTTTCTGATCCACGCCCCTACCTTTAAAAAAATAAAAGGCATCTGTGACCAATGGATGCATATCTGTATTCACAGTCATGTGAAATCCATAGATTAAAGCTTATTGAATTTGTTTTAATTAACTGAATTCCTTATATGAACTGTAACTCAGTAAAATCTTGAAATTGTTGAATGTCGTGTTTATATTTTTGTTCAGTGTGTATGCAATGGCGAGGGCTTGACATGACTGTGGGTATTACACCAGGCAGAATATGTAGATATCCAGAGCAAGAACAGTGAATAAACCTCAGTCTCACACCAAAATGAGACGTTCATCCATATTTCTCAAAAAGTTAATTTTGAAGTTGTTCCAATGGTCAAATCTACAAGTGTGGAAGGTTAAGTTTATGCATTAACTCAGATTTGTTAATGTTAGGGCTAAGTTAAGCATTAACTCAGATTTGTTAAGCATGAACTCTGACATCTTAAGGTTAAGCATAAACTTAGAATGGTTAAGGTAAGGGTTAAGGTTTGGGATATGCTAAAAACAAAAATCTCAAAAACAACTTTCTATTGCTGGTGTCATGACGTTGTCCTCTTTGGGTACAGTGAGCACCATCCCCCGCTCTCTGCTTCTACAACCAGACTGCTGTGGTCAGAGTGAGGTCGTAAATTCCTAGGGAAGACCCTACCTCATGGCCACACAGTATAGAGATAGAGTGAAGTTTCATAGAGAACAACGGAATTTCTTCCACCTCACAGAACTTGAGGCCCGAACAACGTTTACATTCCGGAGAAGGTTTAAAAGATCGGTGAAGAATCCAGCTACGCACTGGTCCATTTGTAACAACTTGGGGAAGCTCATGGGAGAAGCTCATGGGGGAAGCTCATGTGTGGCCACATTACCATAACACTGTTTATATAATAGCCTCAGATATGAGGTTTACATCTAATTGTTGTATAAGGTGAATGAGTGAGGATGATACTGTTTGTAAAATTGTGTAATGTGATTTTTGGACTGTTTAATGAAGGAAACTCCAGTTCCCTTTTGAGTTGAACTAAATCAGAGGACCGCTCATGAGCCCAGTTAGGGTCAGGCATCCTGGAACAGCCCCTTTTCTGCAATTCCGAATAAAACCCAACTTTGAGAAATTCTCAGTAGACCATGTTTCTCTCAATCACGGGAGGACAAAGGTTGCAGACCATTGCTGAATCTTTTAACCATACCACGTGGTGAAATTCTTAGACGATTGATACCGACAGAATAAGAACAAGTCTTTGATATTAATTACTAATCTGCAGCTAGGAATTCGGTATCATTGAACGCGAAGAATGACAACCGCCGAAACATCCATTCTATAACCAAACAAATGAATGTCACTCTGAACGACCCATCCAAACCACAGAGAGAGAGAGAGAGAGAGAGAGAGAGAGAGGACGAAAACTCCAACAGAAACTAACTTTTCAACAGCGATCAATACGACAATATATATATTGTTTGCAATTGTTCCCAAATGAGTGAGCGTTCATGTGCAAAGGATTATCATTTCAATTGTTATAATGATTAACTCTGTAGTGACTTCTCCGGTGAACCCCACTCCCCCTTTTGTCTAACAAGCCGCCATGCCGGTTTAGCCCACTAGGGCACATTCTCCTATCATTTCTTGTAACCATATTTACTGTGTTTGTGTGTGCACTTCTGTGATTGTTTAGATAGTTAATAAATAAATGATTTAAGACAATTGATGTATGGATGACTCACAGTGAAGATTGGGTTCGTGCAGACGTTTGGAATGAGACTAACGTGAGGTAAAATAAATAAATAAATAAATAATTCATTAGAAGACTATTGATCAGATATTATAATATCTGAAAGGTTATATTGGGAAACTATAACTTTGTAATCTGAATATTTTCCTTGGTGCCCCGACATCCTAGTTAATTACAGTTACATGATTAATCAGTTTGATCACATAATACTAATTACATAGAATATTTGATCAAAACAAAGTCTTCCATTTAGTGATAGTAAAGACACGACACTGGATTGAACCAAGCAACCTTAGACACCAGAGACAGATAGGTACAGCCATCCCCATCCACACCACCCAATCCAAACCGAAACTTCTTCTATCTATCTGTGACTGGAACGAATTGCAAAAATCGCTGAAGTTGGAGACTTTTATCTCCCTCACAAACTTCAAACATCTGCTATCTGAGCAGCTAACCGATCGCTGCAGCTGTACATAGTCTATCGGTAAATAGCCCACCCATTTTTACCAACCTCAACCCCATACTGTTTTTATTTATTTACTTTTCTGCTCTTTTGCACACCAATATCTCTACCTGTACATGACCATCTGATCATTTATCACTCCAGTGTTAATCTGCAAAATTGTAATTATTCACCTACCTCCTCATGCATTTTGCACACAATGTATATAGACTCCCCTTTTTTTCTACTGTGTTATTGACTTGTTAATTGTTTACTCCATGTGTAACTCTGTGTTGTCTGTTCACACTGCTATGCTTTATCTTGGCCAGGTCGCAGTTGCAAATGAGAACTTGTTCTCAACTAGCCTACCTGGTTAAATAAAGGTGAAATAAAAAAAATAAGAAATAAAAATATATCTAACAGCGTTCACTGTTGCCCCTAGTGGCCGGTTTCCACATCATCTCCCGTCCTCAGAAATGGATGGACGTCGAAAACTGATTTAATTCACGATTGACCTCGCTAGTTCTCGTGTTCCTGTTATTGCCCACACTATGAAAATATCTACTCCTTCAGAGTCCTCACTCTCCCCCTCCCCCTCCCCCTCTCTCTCTCTCTCTCTCTCTCTCCCTCTCTCTCTCTCTCTCTCTCTCTCTCTCTCTCTCTCTCTCTCTCTCTTTCTCTCACTCTCTCTCTCCCCCTCTCTCTCTCTCTCTCTCTCTCTCTCTCTCTCTCTCTCTCTCTCTCTCTCTCTCTCTCTCTCTCGCTCTCTCTCCCCCCCTCTCTCTCTCTCACTCTCTCTCTCACTCTCTGAATCATACATTTTTGTTCTCTTCAACTTGCTGGGAGGGAGGTAACAAATAAACCCCTTGCTGTTATGAGAAGCCCGAGACCACCTTTACCCCAAATGAGGGACAGTGCAGTTATACATACAACACACACAAACGCAACACACATACACAGGAATTTCAGAGTAAACACAGTAAAAAGCCGCACAGGGCTAACCGCAGACTAGGTCCTCTCATTTCCCCCTCTCTCTGAAAACGCTCACTCTCTCTCCTCCTCTCCTCGTCTGCTGTCAGTTTGTTTGAGGAACACATTCCCAAATTCCTGCCCTGACAAACACATCTTGACAGCGCTCCTGTGGAACCACGGAAAAGGCAGCGTTCTGAGCTTACACACACACACACACACACATACACTACCGTTCAAAAGTTTTGGGTCACGTAGAAATGTCCTTGCTTTTAAAAGAAAAGCACATTTTTTGTTCATTAAAATAACATCAAATTGATCAGAAATACAGTTTTGACATTTCTAATGTTGTAAATGACTATGGTAGCTGTATACAACTGATTTGTAATGGAATATCTACATAGGCGTAGAGAGGACAATTATCAGCAGCCATCACTCCTGTGTTCCAATGGCACGTTGTGTTCCATTAAAAATCAGCTGTTTCCAGCTACAATAGTCATTTACAACATTAACCATGTGTATACTGTATTTCTGATCAATTTTATGTTATTTTAATGGACCGAAAATGAGCTTTTCTTTAAAAAACAAGGACATTTCTAAGTGACCCCAAACTTCTGAACGGTAGTGTACGTACACACTAACAGAGCTTGAGGAGGAATGTGTGAGAGAGAGATGGCCAAGTCACTTCAGGCTGGTCAAAATACACCCAACACAAATACTTTTTTTACAGTATCACTCTCAGAGCAAAATGACGAAACAAGACCCATTACAAACATCTAAACGCGGCAGAGGAACTAGAGAAAACATGGCAATGAAGAGGCAGTACATGTCAGCCCATCTACTGTATTGACGAGATCATACAGAATAATTTCAGAGCAATATGAGCTCACATCAGCCTGTTCTTTACATAATAGAAAAGGTACCATCATCACTTGGTACATAAGAATGTTCAGAAACATATAGTACCAATAGTTATCAGAAGGCTCAGTTGGGCGGGTCAGTACCAGTTGTGTGCCAGTTCATACAACCATCTCCTCCACCACTCTGCGAGCTGATTGGTCCTTCTCATTCTGGACCAATGAGAGATAGCGCCTGGCCAGAGCCTGCTGCCCAGAGTCCTCTTGAACCATCAGCTCCCCATACAGATAAACACCCATGGCCTGGAGAAAACACACGCACACACATATGTACAGTATACATACAGAACATACAGAAACACACACACATGTACAGTATACATATAGAACATACAGAAACACACACATGTTTTTGCACAAGGGTCAGCGTTACATGTTATGTAAGTGAGTGTGTGTGCGTGTGTGTGTGTGTGTGTGTGTGTGTGTGTGTGTGTGTGTGTGTGTGTGTGTGTGTGTGTGTGTGTGTGTGTGTGTGTGTGTGTGTGTGTGTGTGTGTGTGTGTTACCTAGTGGTGAATGAGGAAGTGCTCCACATCTCCATAAGCCTGAGAGTATTTGTGTTTGACCAGCAGCTCACACCAGCAATGCCTCACCTGAAAGAAAAACAACAGGCATGCAGATACATGGAAGAGCTCATGAGGGTCATAGTCTGACACGGAGAATAATTTACTAAGAACAATAAAATATATAACATTTTAGACCAACAATCTTTCTCTCTCTCTGTGTCGTCCGTCTGTCCGTGTGTGTGTGTGTGTCTGTATGAAAAGGCCTGGCCTTTTTCCCAGAGGATCAATGGCAGCTCTGTTGCCACGGTCACCAGAGAGCTGAGAGACTGTCCCTGTCATCATCATCCCTCCTCATCCTCTCTATGTGTGTCCCTGTGTGTGTGTGTGCAGCCAGGTCACTCCGGATCCAAGGCTATATTCAATGTTCATTCAGGTCCCGAAGACGTCGGGAGATGCTTTCAAAACAGGCCACTAGGTGCAATGGTGAGCGATATTGTCATCAAGAAGGCTTGCTAGGGTGTTGTAGACGGAGATGTAGGATGGGCGTAAACTGCGAGCTTCGGCTCCCAGTGTTTAGCTCCCCTGGACATACGTCAAATACTGAAGTCAAACTGTGAGATCTTGTTTGTGTGTGTGTGTGTGTGCGTGCGTGCGTCTGTGTGTTTGTGTGTGTGTGTGCGCCTGTGTGTGTGTGTGTGTGTGTTTATGTGTATGCGTGCGTGTGTCTGTGTGTCTGTGTGTCTGTGTGTGTGTGTGTGTGTGTGTGTGTGTGTGTGTGTGTGTGTGTGTGTGTGTGTGTGTGTGTGTGTGTGTGTGTGTGTGTGTGTGTGTGTGTGTGTGTGTGTGTGTGTGTGTGTGTGCGTGCGTGTGTGCGTGCGTGCGTATGTGTGTGTGTCTGTGTGTGTGTGTGTGCGTGCGTGTGTGTGTGTGTGCGTGTGTGATGGGAGTGATCTGTGAGTTAAATGATGAGAAGGTGTTTTTTTCTCTCCTAGATGATACATTCTCCTCGATGGAAGCAGCAATACTGAGGAGGATTATTTTTCTTCTCATGTCTTGATTGATGTTCCACACACGCCCACACAGATGTATGCACAGACAAACGAGTGCAAACACACGCACATGCTCACACACACTGTTTTCCCTTCCACCTGTGTTTGGGGGTGTGAGAAACAGTGAGAAACAGAGCTGGGCAACACTCCATTGATAGCAGTGTCTCTGAAAGCACCCTTTACCTCTGGAGCCTCGTAAATAAACATGAGCTTAATTAGGCCTCAGATGGCCGATCTCTCTCTTCACTCTCCTTCTTCTCTATCGTTTAACTCTTTTCCCTCTTCCCTCTGTCATTAACCCCTCTCCCTTCTTATTTCCTTCACTTTCGCTCTGTCTGTCAACATCCCGCCATCTGACATATCATTTACTATCTTTCCGCTCTTCTTTATTTCCCAATTCTCTACCATCTCTTTCCATTTCTATTTATCATTAGTTCTACAGTACACCTCAGAAACTTTATTAGCACACTAGCAACCAGGTGTAATGCTACATCACTTATAACAGGAGGCTATCTATCATAGCAACCGGGAGTAATGCTACATTACTTATCCAAGATGGTTGTAGCAATCAGGCGGCTTTGTCTTCGTCTTGTCCTGTCCCATGTAAATATCTTTTCATATCGTTTCTTCTTTGCATATATATATTTTTTTCAATTCTTAACCTCAACTTCAACATATTCTCTCCTGCAATCCGCCTCACCCAATGTGGTATGGATCTGCTATTATCTTTACTTTAGAACCGGAACCCCCAACAGAAGCTAGCCAGCTAACTAGCTACTGGCTAGTAGTCAGGCTAGCCACTGCTAGCGGTCATCAGCTAACCTTTAGCCCGGACATCTCCTGACAGTCTAGCTAGCTGCTATCCGAGTGGCTGCTCCTGGCTAACGTCTCTGTCCCAAAAAAAGCACCAAATAGCCTGGAGCTAACCTATGCTAGGCCCATCTCCCAGCTATCTGAATAGGTCCATCAGCCACTCCTTGGTCTACAATACCTATTTTGCCAATTGGCCTGGACCCCTTTTACAACCGATACGGAGCCCCGTTCATCACGACTGGACTACCGAAGTAATCCGCCCGAGGGGTTTTTTCAACAGGCTCCTCCGTCGCGACGTCCCCTGAATGCCCATCTGCTCGCCTGCTAGCTGGGGCCCGCTAGCTGTCTAGAGCATACCGGACTGTTAGCTGAAGAGGTCCATCAGCCAATTTCTTGGGCTACTATATATATTTTGCTAATTGGACTGGATCCTTTTACTACACGGAGCCCTGCTGATCCATCACGACTGGTCTGCCGACATTACTGCACGGGGGGGGCTACAACAGACTTCTTCCGTCACGACGTCCCTCTAAGGCTCTTCTGCTAGCCTGCTAGCCCCGGCTCACTGGCTGTCTGAATCACCATGTCTGCAGCCTGCCTAGCTACTCACTGGACCCTATGATCACTCCGCTATGCATGCCTCTCCCTAATGTCAATATGCCTTGTTCATTGCTGTTTTGGTTAGTGATTATTGTCTTATTTCACTGCAGCCCTGCTCAATATGCCTTAGCTAATCATTTTGTCCCACCTCCCACACAGGTGACCTCTCCTGGTTTAAATGGTGTCTCTAGAGACGATAACTCTCTCATCATAGGTTTACCTCCACTGTACTCTCATCCTACCATACCTTTGTCTGTACATTATGCCTTGAATCTATTCTACCATGCCCAGAAACCTGCTCCTTTTACTCTCTGTTCTGAACATACTATATGACTAATTCTTATAGCCTTTAGCCGTACTCTTATCCTACTCCTCCCCTGTTCCTCTGGTGATGTAGAGGTTAATCCAGGCCCTGCAGTGCCTAGCTCCACTCCCATTCGTCATGCACTCTCATTTGCTGACTTCTGTAACCGTAAAAGCCTTGGTTTCATGCATGTTAACATTAGAAGCCTCCTCCTAAAGTTTGTTTTATTCACTGCTTTAGCACACTCTGTAGCCGTGTCTGAATCCTGGCTTGGGAATGCCACCAAAAACCCTGACATTTCCATCCCTAACTATAACTAACTAACCGACAAGATAGAACTGCCAAAGAGGGCGGAGTTGCAATCTACTGTGGAGATAACCTGCAGAGTTCCGTCTTACTATCCAGGTCTGTACCTAAACAATTTGAGCTTCTCCTTTTAAAAATCCACCTTTCCAGAAACAAGTCCCTCACCATTGCCGCTTGCTACAGACCACCTTCTGCCAGCTATGCCCTGGACACCATATGTGAATTGATTGCCCCCCATCTATCTTCAGAGCACGTGCTGTTAGGTGACCTAAAAGGGGACATGCTTAACACACCAGTCTTCCTACAATCTAAGCTTGATGCCCTCAATCTCACATAAATGATCAATGAACCTACCAGGTACAAGCCCAAATCCGTAAACACGGGCATCCTCATATCATCCTAACCAACCTGCCCTCCAAATACACCTCTGCTGTCTTCAACCAGGATCTCAGCAATCACTTCCTGTGTCCGTAATGGGTCTACTGTGAAACGACCACCCCTCATCACTGTCAAACGCTCCCTAAAACACTTCAGCGAGCAGGCCTTTCTAATCGACCTGGCCCGGGTATCCTGGAAGGATATTGACCTCATTCTGCCAGTAGAGGATGCCTGATTATTCTTTAAAAGTGCTATCCTCATCATCTTAAATAAGCATGCCCCATTCAAAAAATGTAGAACCAGGAACAGATATAGCCCTTGATTTACTCCAGGCCTGACTGCCCTTGACCAGCACAAAAACATCCTGTGGCGTACTGCATTAGCATCAAATAGCCCCCGCGATATGTAACTTTTCAGGGAAGTTAGGAACCAATATACACAGGCAGTTAGGAAAGCAAAGGCTAGCTTTTTCAAAAAGAAATTTGCATCCTGTACCACAAATTCCAAAAAGTTCTGGGACACTGTAAAGTCCATGGAGAACAAGAGCACCTCCTCCCAGTTGCCACTGCACTGGCGATGTCATTTACAAAATAGCCTCCAACACTCTACTCAGCAAATTGGATTCAGTCTATCACTGTCACCAAAGTCCACTGGCTCCAGGTCATCTATAAGTCTTTGCTAGGTAAAGCTACAGCTTATCTCAGCTCACTGGTCACCATAGCAGCACCCACCAGTAGCATCCGATCCAGCAGGTATATTTCACTGGTCACCCCCAAAGTCAATTCTTCCTTTGGCCGCCTTTCCTTACAGTTCACTGCTGCCATTGACTGGAACGAATTTGAAGAATCACTAAAGCTGGAGACTCATTTCTCCCTCACTAACTTTAAGCACCAGCTGACAGAGCAGCTCACAGATCACGACACCTGTACATAGCCCATCTGCACCCCAGTATCTCTACTTGCACATTCATCTTCTGCACATCTATCACTCCAGTGTTTAATTGCCAAATTGTAATTATTTTGCCACTATGGCCTATTTATTGCCTTACCTCCCTTATCATTTGCACATACTGTATATATACTTTTCTATTGTGTTATCGACTGTATGTTTGTTGATTCCATGTGTAACTCTGTGTTGTTGATTGTGGCCAGGTCGCAGTTGTAAATGAGAACTTGTTCTCAACTAGTCTACCTGGTTAAATAAAGGTGAAATAAAAAATAAATAAAAATAAACATCAGTTATAACAGGAGGCCATCTATCTTAGCAACCAGGTGTAATGCCACATCAATTTTAAAAGGAAGCTATCTATCTTAGCAAGCAGGTGTAATACCACATCCCTTATAGCAGGAGGCTATCTTAGCAAGCAGGTGTAATACCACATCCCTCATAACAGGAGTCTATCTATCTAAGCAACCAGGTGTAATACCACAACCCTTATAACAGGAGTCTATCTATCTTATCAACCAGGTGTAAAACCACATCCCTTATAACAGTAAGGGAATACCCCCCCCCCTGAAATTAACAAAAAGGAATGGAAACTTATTGGCACCGTACAAAACATATACACAATGTACAATACCACTCAAATGGACGTCGTTTCATTCAAATCTTATTGCAAATGCCAAGTGTCACACAGCAAAATTCCAATAGATGGCGAGCGCGCTCCACGGTAAATGTTCATATTGCAAATGCACATCAAGTCAAGAACCAAGGGTCAAATTTTTAACTTTCTAAAACATAGCACCCCCTTAAAAAAGTGCTTTCTAGACCGTCTTTCAAAAATCTTTCGATTTTTTTGTCAATTATATATGTATAAGAACTGTATGAACATACTTTTGTCATATTTTATTGTCATATTTTTTAAATGGTCTATAAGGCATATGTTTTGTCCATTTGCAATATGATTTCATAGGAAGTCAAAAGTAAAAGTCAAAAGTCAGTGAACCATTGCCAAATGCCATAAGAAATGTCCAAATGCAAAATGTAGGTATTGAAAGTGCCAAATCAGGATGTTATGTCCATTTGCCATGTACACGCCATAGGACGTCGGATTCCAAACCCAAAAGTCAGTGAACCATGTCCAAATGGCATTTATACTGCACAAATGATATATAGCACTTTGTTAAGCCATGAATCAACCTCGATGGTCTATTTGTCATGTATGATGAGGGAGAAGTGGGACTCATGCCCTAAAGGCATAAAAATACAAATAAAATTCAAATTTGCTCCTGTTAACCCATTCCAATCACTAGGTGCACGGCTGTGGGCATTTACCATCACAAATTTGACATGCTCAAAAATAATGCAGAAATGCAAAATTGACTGGCCCGATGAACTCGGGATGGCCAGGCAGTGATATTGGTTCCTCTCCATTGCTCATTGTGTGGATTTCATCATGTCCATTTGGTTATGTTTTTTCACTGTTGAATCTTATTGCAAATGTACTGTCCATTTGCAGTATGTTTCAATAGGCATTTTCCATCACGAATTTGACATGCTCAAAATTGACTGGCCCGATGAACTCGGGATGGCCGGGCAGTGATAGTGGTTCCTCTCCATGGACCCCCCTAAAGACATTAAAAAACATTTTTTTAAATGTGCTCCTGGTAACCCGTTCCAATCACCAGGTGCCCGGCTGTCCATTTGCAATATGTTTCAATGGGCATTTACCATCACGAATTTGACATTCTCAGAAAAACTGCAGGAATGCGAAATTGACTGGCCCGATGAACTCTGGATGGCCGGGCACTGATTCTGGTTCCTCTCCATCGCTCTTTGGTGTTGATTTCAGAATGTCAATTTGGTGATGGTCTATCACTGTTTAAACATATGGCAAATGGACAAAAGTCAGCCAGCAAGTCACCGTCCATCAGTCAATTAGATATCATTCTGACACCAAACTGATAAAAGATGACACCACACCCACTTTTTCCAACTGGTTTGGAAGCCAAATATCACATATTTCAGAGCAGGCCCAAAATTCACAGCGTCTAAACCATAATAAAAACATAAAACACATAGTTACGTTCTAGCTGCGGGTCCGGTTCTAACATTATGTGTAGGCCTAGCTGAGTCAACCCCGAATCCCAAATCCTGAATCCCAAGAGATTATGGCAATGCCATTGCAGGCTTTGTGTGTCTTTAAGCCCCGCACTGTGTGACTCCATCCTTGCTGTGTGTGTGTGAGTGAGAGTTTTTTTCATTGACATCTGTTGACTGATTTACAGTTCATAAGAGTTGCGTAAACACATATGAAGTTTTGGAAACATCTGACCTTTTTAACCCTTCGAAACAGCCACTCTGACCCCAATTTAAGGCACTTCCGGTTGACACAGGAAGCTAAAAGAATATATATACCATGATTGGGGTATCTTCTTACAGAATCCCGAGTTTAAAGTCTTTACGTTAAGAATTGACTGATCTACACAGAGTTGAATGCAGTGAGTTTCACAAACTGCAGGTTTGGTATATCAAAACACATTTAGGGTGAATTTAATCACTTCTGGTTGATCCAGGAAGCTTAGAATCAACACAGGTAGACCTCATAGTGGCCTGATGAACTGTCATCAAAGACAGGTTCATAAGGCATTCATAACCCACATGTGCTTCAGGTTGAATTTAGGGGAGCAGGCAATGTATTCCTATGGGGAGAGATGTCATTGTAATCTGTGAGATGAAAAAACCCTGTTTTCACTGTTAAGGGTCAATGCCACATGGTCAAGGTTAGGCTTGCACAGATTGGGAGGACCTTAAGAACATTCCTGTGGTTGGATTGTCCTTCTAACCCTAACGGTTCCACCACTGTCCCTCAAAAGCACCTGAAATTTAGGGAAAGGATTCATTTTGGGACTTCTTTTGTTTCATGGTCGCTGCGCTCAGAGCGAGCTACGGTCAAGCGGGGCATCTCGTTGAACTCAGCACGGCCTAGAGACTATGGGGATGCAATTTTTATTGTTGATTTCAGTCTATCATTTTGGTGATGGTTCATCACTGTTTAAACATATTGCAAATGTACAAAAGTCAGCCAGCAAGTCACCGTCCATCAGTCAATTAGATATCATTCTGACACAAAACTGATATCATCTGACACCAAACCCACTTTTTCCAACTCGTTTAGAAGCCAACTATCACATATTTCAGAGCAGGCCCAGTTGAAACCATAATAAAAACATAAAACACGTAGTTACATTCAGCTGCGTCCAGTTCTGACATTATGTGTAGGCCTATGAGACGACCTGGAATCCCGAGTTTCAGCTCGATAGGTCATTCGATGCCCGAGCAACGACCTTAATTGTTGCTGACAATCCACTTTTTCCAGGCTATGAGCTATCGGACCTAAACGTTGGTGTCCGTCTCTATGGGCCGAGGTGGTTTCAGTGCACCTAGTCTTGCGACTCTGGGACTTTTCTAAATGTCGTCATTTTCATAATAGTCAAAATGAATTTAAGTTATTGTAAATGTCCGTGGCTGTTTCTCGGTCTGAGAACCTTCTAGAGCCACATAACTCACCGTCCACTATCAACTTGAGCTTAGAACAGGTTTCTAAAGTTCACAGCTCTAGGTCTGACTGTTCTTTGATAGTTCGAATGAAGGTAACTATTGCAGGCTCTGTGTGTCTCTAAGCCCCACACTGTGTCACTCCATCCTTGCTGTGTGTGTGTGTGTGTGAGTTTTTCTTGGAAATCTGATGGAATAAATTACTGATTTACAGTTCATGAGGGTTGCCTAATCACACATATGAAGTTTTGAAAAGATCTGACTTTTTTTAACCATTCAAAACAGCACATATGACCCCAATTGAAGGCACTTCCGGTTGACACAGAAAGCTCAAAGTGAACACATATCCTCTTTGGCGTAGGCTCTTACAGAATTTCGAGTTTTAAGTCTTTACGTTAAGAACTGACTGATTTACAAAGGGTTGAATGAGTGTGTGTGATTTCAGAAAATCACAGAAATCTCGCAGAGCTCCGAAATCTACCTTAATGGATTCGTCTGAAAACGCCACAACTGGATCTGTAACTTTTAAATTTATTTATTAAAAAAATATTAAAAATTGAGCATCACCAATTGTACATTGTACATTTTCTCTTAAATCTTCTCTTAGATTTTCATGAATAGTTAACGTTGTGTTATGCTAATGAGCTTGCGATAGATTTACACAATCTTGGATACAGGTTTTTTTTCGTAGCTAAACGTGACGCAGAAAACGGAGCGATTTGTCCTAAACAAATAATCTTTCAGGAAAAACTGAACATTTGCTATCTGAGAGTCTCCTCATTGAAAACATCCGAAGTTCTTCAAAGGTAAATTATTTTATTTGAATGCTTTTCTGGTTTTTGTGAAAATGTTGCATGCTGAAAGAGAGGCATAATCCTATGCTAGGCTATCAATACTGTTACACAAATGCTTGTTTAGCTATGGTTCAAAAGCATATTTTGAAAATCTGAGATGACAGTGTTGTTAACAAAAGGCTAAGCTTGAGAGCTAATAGATTAATTTCATTGCATTTGCGGTTTTCATGATTAGTTAACTTTGCGTTATGGTAATGAGCTTGAGGCTGTAGTCACGATACCGGATCCGGGATGGTTCGACGCAAGAAGTTAACGTGTTATGGCAGCAATCCCGTTAACTGCATAATTGTCATCAACAACCGCTGAATTGCATAGCGTTACATTCAATGAATATTACAAAAAATATTTTTATTCATGAAATCACAAGTGCAATATAGGAAAACACAGCTTAGCCTTTTGTTAATCCACCTGTCATGTCAGATTTACAGTGAAAGAAATCCAAGCGTTTGTGTAAGTTTATCGATCGCTCGACAAAACATTAAGTACACTTAGCATCAAGTAGCTTGGTCACGAGTTTTCACTCACAAGACTCCCAGTTACACAATAAATGTTCCTTTTGTTCCATAAAGATTATTTTTATGTCCAAAATACCACCATTTGTTTGGCGCGTTATGTTCAGAAATAAACAGGAAAGAGCGGTCACGACAATGCAGACAAATTCAAAATAGTTTCCGTAATGTCCAAAGGAACATGTCAAACGTTTTTTTATAATCAATCCTTAGGTTGTTTTTAAAATATATAATCAATAATATATCAACCGCAAATGTCTTTATCAGTAGGAGAGGGAAAAGCAACGGCTGTCCAAACAGCGAGCAAAACTCATGCCACCACTTGACGCGATGTTATCTTTCTGGCTGATTTTTCAAAATAAAAGCCTGAAACTATGTCTGAAGACTGTTGACACCTTGAGGAAGCGATAGGGAAAGAAATCTGGTTGATATCCCTTTAAATGAAGCAGAGGGAGGCAATGGAACATGGAGTTTTCAAAATAGAAGCCACTTCTTGGTTTGATTTTCCTCAGGGTTTCGCCTGCAATATCAGTTCTGTTATACACACAGACAATATTTTACACTTTAGAGTGTTTTCTATCCAATACTAATAATAATATGCATATATTAGCAACTGAGACTGAGGAGCGCCCATTTACAATGGGCACCTTTTCATCCAAGCTACTCAATACTGCTCCTGCAGCCATAAGAAGTTAAACCAGTGCACTCACACACTATCCTTCACACCACATTAACTGCTCACACATATCTCACACACATTCTACAACACTTACATGGAAGGACAGAGCACTAACCATAACATTGGTTGGTTGGGAAAGGCCCGTAATTAGGCATTTCACTGTTAGTCTACACCGCAACAAATACAGTTTGATTTGACAAGCGTGGTGTGTACAGCAGTAGCTATATAGGATGAGCCATGACTAGGATAGATTATATACATATAAAATGGGTAAAACTGTATATAAACATTATTAAAGTGACCAGTGTTCAATGACAATGTACATACAGTAGCAGCGGTCTCTGCAGGTTAGAGTACCGGTAGTCGCAGGCTAGTGACAGTGTCTAAGGTTCAGGTCCAGGGTACTGGGCGGAGGCCGGCTAGTGATGACTTTCTAAGACACCAACTGCTGTAGATGTCCTGGAGGGCATGCAGATGTCCTGGAGGGTGGGTGGTGCAGTTGATGTACAAGGTGGTGGTACAGTCTGACAAAATGCTCTCAATGGTGCATCTACAGAAGTTTGTGAGGATCTTAGGGGCCAAGACACATTTCTTCAGCCTTCTTTAGTCCACGATCAGCTCCTTCTTTTTGTTGACGTTTAGGGAGAGTTTATTTTTCCTGCACCGCTCCACCAGGGCTCCGTGTAGTCTGTCTTGTCATTGTTAGTAATCAGGCCTACCACTGCTGTGTCGTCAGCAAACTTAATGATTAAGTTGGAGACATTATGGTCACACAATCATAGGTGAACAGGGAATACAGGAAGGGGCTGAGCATGCACCCCTGTGGGGCCCCCTTGTTGACGATCAATGCCGCAGAGGTATTTTGCCCACCTTCAACACCTGGGGCCAGCCCTCAGGAAGTCTAGGACACAGTTGCACAGGGATGGGTTCAGACCCAGGTCCCTGAGCTTAGTGATAAGCTTGGAGAGCGACTATGGTTTTGAAGGCTGAGCTGTAGTTGATGAACAGCATTCTTACATACAGTATGTATTCTTCTTGTTCAGGTGGGATAGGGCAGTGTGCAATGTAATGTCGATTGCGTCATCCGTGGATCTTTGGCGGTATGCAAATTGTATTGCGCAGAGGGTGTCGGGTAAGGTGGAGGTGATATGATCCTTAACTAGTTTCTCAAAGCACTTCATGATGACAGAAGTGAATGCTACGGGGCAATACTCATTTTGTTCAGTTACCTTCGCTTTCTTGGGTACAGGAAAAATGGTGGACATCTTGAAGCAAGTGGGGACAACAGACTGGGATAGGGAGAGATTAAAAATGTCCCTAAACACTCCAGCCAGCTGGTCTGCACAAGCTCTGAGGACTCGGTTTGAAATGTCGTCTGGGCCGGCAGCCTTTGCGAGAAATAACATACTTGAATATCTTACTCACGTCGGCCACAGAGATCGAGAGCACCCAGTTTAGCTTCTCCAGAAGCGTGGCGTCGGTGTCCTCGATGTGGCTGGCTTTCCCCTTTATAATCCGTGATTGTCGGGAGTTCCTGCCACATGTGTCTTGTGTCTGAGCCATTGAATTGAGACTCCAATTTGTCCTTGTACTGTCGTTTTGCAGTTTCTCTGTTGGTCTGCTACCTCCAGGCAGGCTATACAGGCCTTTGCAAAGAAATTCTCGTGCTGAACCACTGAAGGCCAGACTGGGTCAATACAATCGCATACTTTACGGTCTTTTATTCTTAGAAGTGAAGTACATTGTCAGTATAGGAAGTTAAATTATGAGCAGAGTGCACTCACTCGTCCTATGATACAAATGTCTTCCATTCCTGCTTTAAGATTTTTTGTCTTTTTACATTGATCACTACAAAAGATGCTCACTTCAGTTCAACTTAAATGTAATTGATCATGTAGATACTGGACAGTATACTGCACGTAACATAACACAGCACCAAACACTGCATGGGAGGTGAGAACAAATGAAAACTAAAGTGTGTGTGTGTGTCTTACCTCAGCGTCCTTGTTCTGTACATCATAGGTTCTCTGGATAGTATGCAATGACGTCACACTGAGCTCCACACGTCAGCAGAAGCTCCAATAACAACACCAGCTTCTCCGACGTCAACTAGGCAATGTAAATAGAAGGGAAGTGTTATTTGTGGGTCTCAAAATGATCAACAACATCAGTATGATTTACTTGACCACACACACACACACACACACACACACACACACACACACACACACACACACACACACACACACACACACACACACACACACACACACACACACACACACACACACACACAACATTTTATTTTGTTTGAGGGGTATTTTATAAAAAACATTGATTATGGATTTTGGCAACGCCCTTTATCTACTTCCCCAGAGTCAGATGAACTTGGATACCATTTGGATACGCAGTTTTTATCTGCGTCTAGTGTGAAGGAAGTTAGATGTAGTTTCATGACCCAATGCTAACTAGCTTAGCACAAAGACTGAAAGTCTTCGGGTCCAGCTAGAACACTATTAAAATACTAGAGGTAAACATTGGCGGAATGTTTGGGGGAGTGTTAGGGAAATGTTGAGGGAATGTTAGGGAAATGTTGGGGGAATGTTAGGGAAACGTTGGGGGAATGTTAGGGAAACGTTGGGGGAATGTTAGGGAAACATTGGGGGAATGTTATATTTTGAAGCCGAGCGGTGATTGAGGAAGGCGGAGGAGTTATTCCGTAGACTGAGTGAAAGAGACAGTGAAAACAGCTCTTATTAAAACACCACACCTTTGGGAGATGATGAGTCTTCTAAATCTATCGACAGCACACAGCCACAAGTGAAAGAAGGAACATCTTTGATTAAAGTTATTCTCTGCTGATACCCAAAGCTTTATGACCATGAAATATTATTCAATGGAAAAAGAGAGCAGGTTTCCATACAGAGGAAGATAGGGAAGATAGGAAAGAGATGATTAAAGGAAGAATATGTTAGATATGTTCAGTTCTAAGTTTGCTCTGTTGTAGTGTTGATTAATGATGTGTTATGATGAGATGTGGTATTCTGTGATAATATACCGAAAGGGCCTCCAGAGTGACGCCCCCACGGTGCTGTGAGCTGTGCCCAGCCTTGCCTGCCTCTCACTGGGATAGACCAAACACATATTTCCCAACTCTTGTTCTCTCAAATAGGCTCCATAGAGACATGTATGAAAATTGATCTGTGTCTGTGTGTGTATTTGTATACACACATACACACCTAGATATGCAACTTTTCTAATACATTTCTCCTCTCTTGTTCATATTTTTCACTCCTCCAACCATGGTATCCACAACCAGAGGCTGGCAAAACCTCAAGTCAAACAAATACAGTATAGCCTACACCAGGGTTCCCCATCAGGTCGAGAGTTATCAGTAGCTCGTAGCGCACCTATGAGTAGCTCGCCTAACAATTCTGAACGTACATGCATTTTTCACTTGTTCCACTGCAAACTGCCATAAACAAATCTCACAAGTATCAGACACCGCAAGTTCCCAGCTATTATCTAATCAACGTAACATTGACGTTATCCCACCCCTGGTTAGCCACTATTGGCTTCAAACGCCAAACCTAATACAATATCTGCCAATTAATTTCCAGAAATATTGCCTCTGTCTGTGTGGTGCGTGTGTTTGTCTATCACTCCATGTTTAGCCAGTTGATGTGATAACTACCTTGTGGGTTTACAGAAATACTTTCCTCAAAACAATTAACTGAAAGGTAGGTTTACCTAGCAGAAGTATATCATGAGTAAGTATAGAATTTGTATCTATTATTTGGTATTTGTTCACATTGCCATGAAATGAGCAACAGCAGCAGTACAGAACCATCACTAAACCAGCACGTTAGAAGGCACATTCCTCACTCACTAGATTCACAATTAAAAGGTCAGATGCACTATTAAAGAGGAATTACACAAAAAAATGGTCTTCTGATCTGATTTATGCATGGACATGGCCTCAGAACAGGGATCTCCAAACTTTTCTAGCATGAGAGATAAATACAACATGTCACGAGCTACTCATTTTTTGGAGACCCCTGCCTCAAAACATCCCATTTCGTTGTTTCTCTGTAATTTTTTTGCGAGTGAAAAACTAAACAAATCTAAAACCAGGAAAAATATAAAAAACATAATTTGGCAAAATATCAAATAGTATTTGTGTGGAAAAACAAATATTTTATAGAGCTCTCCTTTGAGTTGCTAATGAATCATAATTTTACCAAGTACATTGACAAAAAACAGTGCACTACTTTCTCTTGTACACTAAGGACAAGGGGAGAGGAGAAGAGAAGAATGTGCCTATTTGAAAGCTAGACAAAAATGTGCAGCTCAGGACATGTTTTCTTTTTTTAAGTAGCTCTCGTGCTTGAAAATGTTGGAGATCCCAGGCCTACACACTGACAGTAATTTATTGTGGATAGTCTGCACATAGATCTCTCAATTCAATTTCAATTCAAGGGCTTTATTAGCATGGGAATCTTTTCCGTAATTTTGCCAAAGCAAGTGAAATAGATCATAAACAAAAGTGAAATAAACAATAAAAAATGAACAGTAAACATTACACTTACAAAAGTTACAAAATAATAAAGACATTTCAAATGTCATATTATGTCTATATATTGTGTTGTAATGATGTGCAAATAGTTAAAGTATGAAAGGGGAATTAAATAAACATATGGATTGAAGTTACAATGATGTTTGTTATTCAATGGTTGCCCTTTTCTTGTGGCAACAGGTCGCAAATCTTGCTGCTGTGATTGGACACTGTGGTATTTTACCAAAAAATATAGGAGTTTATAAAAAAAAAATGTTTTCAAATTCTTTGTGGGTCTGTGTAATCTAAGGGAAGTGTGTCTCTAATATGGCCATATGTTTGGCAGGAGGCTAGGGAGTGCAGCTCAGTTTCCAAATAATTGTGTGGGCAGTGTGCACATAGCCTGTCTTCTCTTGAGAGCCAGGTCTGTCTATGACAACTTTTCTTAACAGCAAGGAAATGCTCAATGAGTCTGTACATAGTCAAAGCTTTCCTTAATTTTGGGTCAGGTAGTCTGCCACTGTGTACTCTCTGCTTAGGGCCAAATAGCATTCTAGTTTGCTCTGTTTTTTTGTTAATTCTTTCCAATGTGTCAAGTAATTATCTTTCTGTTTTCTCATGATGTGGTTGGATCTAATTGTGTTGCAAGTTCATCTCTCTGTAGGTAATGACTTTGTCATGGAAGGTTTGGGAATCGCATTCTTATAGGTGATTGTAGAATTTAACTCCTCTTTTCTGGATTTTGATAATTACAGGGTATCGGCCTAATTACTGTATTTTCTGCATGAATTATTTTGTGTTTTACGTTGTACACAGAGTATATTTTTGCAGAATTCTGCATGCAGAGTCTCAACTTGGTGTTTGTCCCATTTTGTGAATTGTTGGTTGGTGAGCGGACCCCAGACCTCACAACCATAAAGGGCAATGTGTTCTATAACTGATTCAAGTATTTTTAGCCAGATCCTAATTGTTTAGTCAAATGTGATATTCCTTTCGATGGCATAGAAGGCCCTTCTTGCCTTGTCTCTCAGATTTTTCACAGCTTTGTGGAAGTTACCTGTGGCCCTGACGTTTAGGCCGAGGTATGTATAGTTTTTTGTGTGCTCTAGGGCAACGGTGTCTAGATGGAATTTGTATTTTTGGTCTTGGCAATTGGACCTTTTATGCAACACCATTATTTTATTTTCACTGAGATTTACTGTCAGGGCCCAGGTCTGACAGAATCTGTGCAGAAGATCTAGGTGCTGCTGTAGGCCCTCCTTTGTTGGGGACAGAAGTGTCAGATCATCAGAACACAGTAGAAATTTGACTTCAGATACTAGCAGGGTGGGGCTTATGCTGCCTCCCTGTCTCACACAATGGCCCTGTGGAAAGAAATATGTGTGTTTTTTGCCAATTTTAACCACACACTTTTGTGTACATGGATTTTATAATGTCGTACGTTTTTCCCCCAACACCACTTTCCATCAATTTGTATAGCAGACCCTCATGACAAATGTAATCAAAAGCTTTTTTGACGTCAAATAAACATCAAAAGCCTTTGTTTTGGTTTGTTTATTTGTTAATTGGGGGGTGTAGGGTGAATACATGGTCTGTTGCACGGTAATTTGGTAAAAAGACAATTTGACATCTCTGTCTGTCTGTTTTTCTGTCTTGCTCTCCTCACCTCACCACTCCTCCATTTTGTGAGAACTGACTGTTAGGTCCCTCCATTTTGTGAGAGGTGACTGTTAAGTCCCTCCATATTTAAAGGTCTCTGAGAGGCCCACCCATTATCCTCTTCTCTGCCAGGGAACCTTTGAAAAGCCAGAGGAATCTGGTCATAAAACCCCTAATATCTCTCTCTCTCTCTCTCTCTCTCTCTCTCTCTCTCTCTCTCTCTCTCTCTCTCTCACTCTCTCTCTCTCACTCTCTCACATGCACGAGCACACAGAGTCAAGCATACGCACGAACACACACACAATATGTGTGAGTGGTTCACGTGAGCTTATGTGTAGGGTCAAGACAGGGGATAGGTTTGACAGGGGATAGAGTGAGGAAATGCTTTCAACACAAAATGCTTTCAACACAAGATGCTTTCAACACAAGACTATTGAGGCTATTGTTAGTCTCAGCCCTGACCGAGAGATGAGATCAAACACTGCGTGTGTGTGTGTGTGTGTGTTCTGTGTGTACGTTTGAGTGTTGCAGAGCCACTTAGCACCATGATCTGTTGGTCTTTGTGGTCTGCTTCAACTCCTCCACATGAAAGAGACATTTCATCCATCCTTCCATTCCACATATCCTACATCTCTCAACACTCCACAACTCCTTCTCCAAAATGAACACAAATAAACACTTCTCAGAGTGGTTTGTGTGGTAATGGTCATTTAAGATGGAAACTTGGGGGTACGGAGAGAGGCTTGGTATGAACCATAACCCCCCCCATATCTTAATTTCCCTGTTTCCGTCCCCCTCTAAAGTGGTTAGTTAGTTCCATTGTTTAGCCCTCTAGGATTGTCTAAAAGTGGGTTTCAGCCTCACCAGCTCAAAACAGCTGGACTAGGGGAACCATCATCATTCATTTTGTAGTGTGATGGCACTTCCAGCGCCGACAGAGATGGCCGCCTTGCTTCGCGTTCCTAGGAAACTATGCAGTTTTTCTTTTTTTTTTACGTGTTATTTCTTACATTAGTACCCCAGGTCATCTTAGGTTTCATTACATACAGTCGAGAAGAACTACTGAATATAAGATCAGCGTCAACTCACCATCAGTACGACCAAGAATATGTTTTTCGCGATGCAGATCCTGTGTTCTGCCTTTCAAACAGGACAGCGGAGTGGATCCCATGCAGCGACCCCAAAAAAACGACTCCGAAAAAGAGGGAAACGAGGCGGTCTTCTGGTCAGACTCCGGAGACGGGCATGCCGTGCACCACTCCCTAGCATTCTTCTTGCCAATGTCCAGTCTCTTGACAACAAGGTTGATGAAATCCGAGCAAGGGTAGCATTCCAGAGGGACATCAGAGACTGTAACGTTCATGCTTCACGGAAACATGGCTCACTGGAGAGACGCTATCCGAAGCGGTGCAGCCAACGGGTTTCTCCACTCATCGCGCCGACAGAAACAGACATCTTTCTGGTAAGAAGAGGGGCGGGGGCGTATGCCTTATGGCTAACGAGACATGGTGTGATGAAAGAAACATACAGGAACTCAAATCCTTCTGTTCACCTGATTTAGAATTCCTCACAATCAAATGTAGACCGCATTATCTACCAAGAGAATTCTCTTCGATTATAATCACAGCCGTATATATCCCCCCCCCCAAGCAGACACATCGATGGCTCTGAACAAACTTTATTTAACTCTTTGCAAACTGGAAACCATTTATCCAGAGGCTGCATTCATTGTTGCTGGGGATTTTAACAAGGCTAATCTGAAAACAAGACTCCCTAAATTTTATCAGCATATCGATTGCGCAACCAGGGGTGGAAAAACCTTGGATCATTGTTACTCTAACTTCTGCGACGCATATAAGGCCCTGCCCCGCCCCCCCTTTCGGAAAAGCTGACCACGACTCCATTTTGTTGATCCCTGCCTACAGAAAGAAACTAAAACAAGAGGCTCCCACGCTGAGGTCTGTCCAACGCTGGTCCGACCAAGCTGACTCCACACTCCAAGACTGCTTCCTTCACGTGGACTGGGATATGTTTCGTATTGCGTCAGATAACAATATTGACGAATACGCTGATTCGGTGTGCGAGTTCATTAGAACGTGCGTTGAAGATGTCGTTCCCATAGCAACGATTAAAACATTCCCTAACCAGAAACCGTGGATTGATGGCAGCATTCGCGTGAAACTGAAAGCGCGAACCATTGCTTTTAATCAGGGCAAGGTGTCTGGTAACATGACCGAATACAAACAGTGCAGCTATTCCCTCCGCAAGGCTATCAAACAAGCTCAGCGTCAGTACAGAGACAAAGTAGAATCTCAATTCAACGGCTCAGACACAAGAGGCATGTGGCAGGGTCTACAGTCAATCACGGACGACAAGAAGAAATCCAGCCCAGTCACGGACCAGGATGTCTTGCTCCCAGGCAGACTAAATGACTTTTTTGCCCGCTTCGAGGAAAATACAGTGCAACTGACACGGCCTGCAACGAAAACATGCGGTCTCTCCTTCACTGCAGCCGAGGTGAGTAAGATATTTAAACGTGTTAACCCTCGCAAGGCTGCAGGCCCAGACGGCATCCCCAGCCGCGCCCTCAGAGCATGCGCAGACCAGCTGGCCGGTGTGTTTACGGACATATTCAATCAATCCCTATACCAGTCTGCTGTTCCCACATGCTTCAAGAGGGCCACCATTGTTCCTGTTCCCAAGAAAGCTAAGGTAACTGAGCTAAACGACTACCGCCCCGTAGCACTCACTTCCGTCATCATGAAGTGCTTTGAGAGACTAGTCAAGGACCATATCACCTCCACCCTACCTGACACCCTAGACCCACTCCAATTTGCTTACCGCCCAAATAGGTCCATAGACGATGCAATCTCAACCACACTGCACACTGCCCTAACCCATCTGGACAAGAGGAATACCTATGTGAGAATGCTGTTCATCGACTACAGCTCGGCATTCAACACCATAGTACCCTCCAAGCTCATCATCAAGCTCGAGACCCTGGGTCTCGACCCCGCCCTGTGCAACTGGGTACTAGACTTCCTGACGGGCCGCTCCCAGGTGGTGAGGGTAGGCAACAACATCTCCTCCCCGCTGATCCTCAACACTGGGCCCCTACAAGGGTGCGTTCTGAGCCCTCTCCTGTACTCCCTGTTCACCCACGACTGCGTGGCCACGCACACCTCCAACTCAATCATCAAGTTTGCGGACGTCACAACAGTGGTAGGCTTGATTACCAACAACGACGAGATGATTGTGGACTTCAGGAAACAGCAGAGGGAACACCCCCCTATCCACATCGATGGAACAGTAGTGGAGAGGGTAGCAAGTTTTAAGTTCCTCGGCATACACATCACAGACAAACTGAATTGGTCCACTCACACAGACAGCATCGTGAAGAAGGCGCAGCAGCGCCTCTTCAACCTCAGGAGGCTGAAGAAATTTGGCTTGTCACCAAAAGCACTCACAAACTTCTACAGATGCACAATCGAGAGCATCCTGGCGGGCTGTATCACCGCCTGGTACGGCAACTGCTCCGCCCTCAACCGTAAGGCTCTCCAGAGGGTAGTGAGGTCTGCACAACGCATCACCGGGGCAAACTACCTGCCCTCCAGGACACCTACACCACCCGATGTTACAGGAAGGCCATAAAGATCATCAAGGACATCAACCACCCGAGCCACTGCCTGTTCACCCCGCTATCATCCAGAAGGCGAGGTCAGTACAGGTGCATCAAAGCTGGGACCGAGAGACTGAAAAACAGCTTCTATCTCAAGGCCATCAGACTGTTAAACAGCCACCACTAACATTGAGTGGCTGCTGCCAACACACTGACACTGACTCAACTCCAGCCCTTTTTACTAATGGGAATTGATGGGAAATGATGGAAATATATCACTAGCCACTTTAAACAAT